>NC_048286.1:31432464-31522464 GCF_009762535.1 Notolabrus celidotus
TAAATTAATCATGTAATACTTCAATATCTCCCACTTTAGTGTTTAGTGGGTTTTTTTCCTTTTTGTCTGTCTGTGTTCTTTTTTTTGTAATGTGCTTCATGATTTCATATGAAAAATAAGATTAGACAGGCAGCACTTATACTGTTTTACAATCATTAAACCTGAAAATATTTCACCTTTTGCATGAGTTATTATTTGTGCTGCAAAGAAAAGTCACTACTGAAGGTATTTGGTGACACCTTTACCATAGAATGAAATCATTAAGGCCTCTCACTGAATAAAACCAGAACAAATACCAGAAAACAGATTTACTTCAATGAAATGAGCAAAACCTACAACAGGAAAGCCAACATCTCAGTAAGTAGCCCACTATACTCTCACTTGTTGATTAATGTTGCCCTCATGCAGTGTGTGAGTCTGACCTTGAGGAGGTATCGGTCCGCTATCTCCTTGCCGCAGGAGGTGCACAGAGTCCTCCCCGGCAGGGAGGCCACAGTGGGGACTGAGGAGGAGGACGAGGACAGGGAGGACGGAGAGTAGCAGTCCTCGTCGAAGATATCTTCAGGCCCAGAGGAACCCTGACGGAGGAGAAAGTTTGAGACATTATCAAACTATTAACATGCGTAATGTGTGCCATTCAAATACCAATGCTGCTTGGTCAGCTTCTGAGCGTCTGGATTTATATCAGGTCAAACATTCTGCAGAATAGACCTCTATGCATGTACCGTTCATTTTCTAAAGTGTGTGTAAACTCATTATTCTGTGAGAACACCTACTGAGTCGAAAAACAGATTCCCCTGCAGCTGAGTGAACACAGCCTCCGTGGGTCGCCTGTCTCCCTCCGACATGCTGTCAGTGAAGTCCATGATGCACAATGACGACAAGGTGAGCTAACCTCCCCTCATACTGTATATCCATGACAACAGGGCAGGTATAATTACCCCACACACCCAGAGAGCTCATCCCCAAAAACACATGCTCTGTCGGCCTGTACATATCTGTGCCTGGGTTCATTTATTTGGACACGTGTTTGCATGTTATCCACTCTTACTGAAGTGTTTTCGCTTTATTCTACAGAGAGCATTTGAAAACAGTGGGTAGCTTTTTGCAAATAAAAATATATCCAAGTTGAAGAAAATGGGGACCGGTCGCGTGAGCAGGTGAATTCGATTTGGACTGATTGGTTTCAGCTGCGCACGCGTGATGAGGTAAAGAGCCATCAGCTGGGCCAGGTGTGCAGAGATTGTTGGAGTGGTTCTGATGCCTCCCTTAGGATGTTATGCGATATTTTGCACAACAAAACAGCTATAAAAAAATAAACTGTCTTGCATGTAGCCTATTTTTAAAATATAGGCTAAATTAAACGTTGTGGGCAAAATTAAAATAACTAAAATACATGAAATCAAAACTTCATAGATTCCCCCATGAGTTACTTTATACCATATAGATCATATTAGAATTACTGTGCTTTATTAGATTACATTATCCACATATAGACCGCTGTTGATGCAGACTAAAGTACCTTTTAGATCACCTTTTAGTGAGATGGTACACAATAAAATACTCAACAAAACAATTGAGCCTATGCAAAATCAATTCCCCTGATTTCACCTGGTAGGCCTAACACCCTTTAATGATCTCAGTAAATGTCAGGTTTCCCTAAAATAAGTTATAGCCAAGTGGCTTTAACATAGGCCTGTATAATGTCACTTATTTGGATTGTCTGTGTCTGTGTTCTTTTTTTTTTTGTAATGTGCTTCATGACTTCACTTATTTAATTTTTATTTATCTACTCAGTTTTATTGATATTTTATAAAATCTATTTGTTTTAACTATTTATTTATTCTTAATTTTAATGCTTTAACTTATTTTAATTACACATATTTTATTTTGGTGTGCATTGGTCTCTATTTTATTTTATTTTATTTCATGCTGTTCCTATTTTTAATTTGTATTATTACTATTTTTCTTCTTCTTATTATTATTGTCCCCTAATATGTCTTGCCATTGTTTCATTTCTGCTTCTTTCTCATTTTTCAATCGCTGTACAGCACTTTGGGTTGCATTTGATTTGTATGACAGGTGCTATATAAATAAAGCTTCATTGATTGATTGATATGAAAAATAAAATTGTTTTAAAAAAATAAAAATAAAGATTAGACAGGCAGCACTTATACTGTTTTACAATCATTAAAATCAATTTCCCTGATTTCACCTGGTAGGCCTGACACCCTTTAATGAGCTCAGTAAATGTCAGGTTTCCCTAAAATAAATAAATAATAGCGAAGTGACTTTAACATAGGCCTATATGATGTCACTTATTTAGATTGCATGGTGAAGTTGCTGGCCTATTACCCTTGGTTATATGACGTGAGGATAATAATGTGGCAGCAAATTAAAACCACTTTATTAGCAGAGTAGCTGTATTTTACAGTGTTGCATAGAGCGGATATTGCCTCTATATGGGTCTATTTATGTATATAATTTAATGATAAATACAATTACACTATGAAACTATGATGTAATGTTGAAAAGTTTATTGTAGCCTGCAACCAGAATTCCTTATGCCTTTATTCAGATCCCAATTAGCTGCCAGTAACAGCAGCTACTCTTCCTGGGGTCCACATAAAACAAACATAACATACAAAATATACATGAAATAAAAAGCTGCTAAAATGCAACAAACATGAAACACAGGAACAGAAAAATGTAAGATACAACAACTGGAAATGCTACAAACCTAAGATAGAAAAACTGACTTGTGAAAAAAAAAGCTTCTCTCCAGCTGTAAAATGAATAAATAATACAGTCTACAGGAAGAGCATGAAGTTCCTCTGGGAGCATAATAATAATTAATAAAAGCAGAGATTTCCATGCACAGTAGACCAAGTGTACAGTAAGCTGTGGGTTATTACTCACCCCACTGTTCGAGTTAAACATGTTCACGGAGCTCCAGCGCGCTCCCCCGGTACATCCAGATGTTTGTATTCCACAGCAGCAGCAGACTCAGAGGCCGGAGTCTCCCCCCCTGTTAATAGTCCACTGTCCTCCAGCCTGCTTCCACTTCTGGCTTTTCTCTAAACTTATTTCTCTCACCGGTTCCCCTCCAGTCTACTTTGAGTTCTTGTCATTTAAAGCGCACCGCCCACAGAGAGGGCCGTCCGTGAACAGGCAAGGATCCTATTGTGCAGGTCTTTGGATTTAGAGATTTGATTTCCTTTCTTCTTTGGGTTTTATTCGTTTTCTTTTTGCATATTTTTTTTTACCTCTCTTTTTTTTTTAATCTGTGAAAAAAAAAGTTAAAAAAAAAATCAAACAGGTGAAGCAGCAATGCTGAAAAACTCATAGTGGATTCAAACTTTAAAAAACCCACATCCATATTAACCCTCCTGTAAGTTACCCTCAAATATACTAACATCTTTTATCCATGGGGTCAATTTGACCCTCCAGAAACTGATTGTTACCCAGGTTTATGTGTCAGGTACTTTATGTTTCTTTGTTGACTACCTAAATAACACTTTAAATAAAATATATTTCAAGCATAAACAAAATTTAAAGCATTCAGAAGGACTTTATTTTAAAACAGAACATCAAGCAGGCTGTTCAGGGTCATTTAGTTAAGAAGAGACCAAGAACTGATGCGGTGAGCAGATCTGTTATGTATAGAGCCATCACACTTTGGAATAATTTACCAGTCACTATAATTAAGGCCCCATTAAAGCCAGTTTTAAAAGACTCTTAAAGGAACACCTTAATCATAACTCTAACATTAATGAATTTTAATGAATTTTAGTAAACATACTGTTTTGTTTTTTGATATATTTTATTGCATGTTTGAAGCATTTTCATTTTTTCTATTTTATGTTTGTAGCATGTTTCTGTTTTTTGAATTTCATGTCTGTAGCATTTTTCTGTTTTTTTGTATTTTATTTCTATATAGCATTCACAGTTTTTCTTTGTAATGTTTGTAGAATTTTTAGTTTTGTATTTTATGTATATTTTGTATGTTATGATTTGTTTTATGTAGACCCCAGGAAGAGCAGCTGCTGCGTTAGTGGCAGCTAATGGGGATCTGAACAAAGAATAAAGAATAAACTGCTGAGAGTTTGTCATGCTCTCGTCAGCTCTGCCTTGTTTCTATGTGATCAAAACATGACACAGGACAGGATATCCACATATATGTATGCATATGTGTTCTTATGTATGTGTATGTACATATGGATATGTTTTATATATGTACATTTTTTTAAGTTATATTTTGGGGCTTTTTGCCTTTATTTTATAGGACAGCTGAAGAGAGACAGGAAATGTGGGGAGTGGAGAGTGGGGGAAGACATGCAGGAAATGGTCGACCGGCCGGGAATCGAACCGGCCACCCCTGTGACGAGGACTATGTATGTGGGGCGCTTAGACCGCTAGGCCACCAGCGTCCCTGTTTTATATTTTTCATACTAGCTCCTTAAAAGAATTCTGCTGGCAATCACCAGGAAGAATCCCCAAGCACTCTCTCTGTTTTTGTCTAAAAAATGTTGTATTGTCTGTTTGTCTGTGAAGCCGAAGGCAATTTTCCACATTGTGGACAAATAAAGGTTCTAAGTCTAAGTCTAAGACACATCATTGAATGTCTTCAGAGACATGGTGGCTGGAAATATTATATCTCAATCTAAAGGTTGGAGGTTCGATCCCAGCTCCTGCAGTCACATGTGGAAGTGTCCTTGGTTATAGTGACCTCAATATCATTCAAAACAACCAAAACTAATGTGTGTAAAATGTTGATATTTCTTATGTTATATACAGCTAAAACAGCCTGGGGTCAAATTGACCCCAAGGAACACTGATGTGTAATTTCTTTTACACTAAATTGGAACATATGAACATTTTAATTTCATGTTTTCCAAGTTTTCCACATTAAATTAGTAAAAGTCATGAAATATGAAGCCAAATAAATTATGTTAGTCATTAATTTAGAGACGTTAAACATTGAATGGGGTCCAATTGACCCCAAGGATAATAGGAGGGTTAAAGAATCAGTAAAATAAAGATTTTAAAGACAGAAGCAACAATGAGAAAAATCTCCTCTAATGCATTAAAACTTTAAAATAAACTCCTCAACATGCTTTAAGTTCTTCTGAGCTATCAAGCGTTATTAATAGTCAACCTTTTCCTGTTAGAGGCACTTAGTCCTGTGTGACATTATCAGTGTTCCTCATCTTTTCCTTTCTCACCATCAGGGACACAATGAACACAGCGCAGCTCGAGTCTGGGGACTAGTTATATTTATGTAGACATCCACACCAGCACTCACAGAGCAGCCCACTGACACAGACACCACTAAGGGCTGCACAGACACCTACAAGACTTACACTACCTAAGAGCCTTGGGGTTTTATTTTTGTGTTGCTGTTGTAGTTTAATCTCATATATATTGAATGGAAATATCTTAAAGTTATTGCTTAATTTGTCATATAACTCATTTTTATGTGAATATAACTAAATGTTATAATTATATGAATTGATGATGTTGTATTCTTTAATGAATTCATTAGAAATAACTTGCAGTGTGGGTCTTCTCAGAGAGGAGAGGCTGCTCTTACTTCTTCAGGGCATGCTGTCAGATTTAAGTGAGGATGATGGCTCACCAAAGTCTGGGGGTCAAAAAGGCATGAATGAAACATTTTCAGAGGTCACTTAGTGAATGGAGAGGTAACGGACTGGGTCTGCAACCTGATACCTCAGTCCCCCCAATCCTTCCAGACTTAAGAGAATATTTAAAGGCAGGGAGGTGGGCTATGGTGTGTTTGATAAATGGGGGTTTAACCAAAAAGTCAAAAGCAGCCTTTAAAAAATTGTGCTATTATAGATTCACTAATATAAATAAAGCCCTTAAAGTACAGCTGACCTTGTCACACAGCAGAATAAATCAGAATCTGCTGCAGAATTAAGTTTTTGGTTTCATTATGTTAAATCAAATATCTGCATCAGTTTGTTGGATGTCCAATTAGTGACCCTCTATGCTGACGGGGTCTTCAGGCTGATAAATTAAACAAAATTTAAAACCTTAGTCGATGCCTGAGCCTCATAAAAATCTAATTCAGAAACTTGCTGTAAATTCTTAGATTGTCCTGGGCTTCATTACATTTTTTATTTACTCATGTAAAAATAAAAATAAGGCTTTTGGAAGTCTTATACGATGTAAAAATGAAAAATAAACATATTAAGTGTGTGTGTGACGTACAACATGTGCAGCCTCTTCGTGGCTTTCCCATCAAACAAACAAAACAAAAGACAAGTTCTTCCATTTATTCTTCACAGTGTGCTCTTCATGCTGCCAGATATTGCCCATCGGAATAGATCTGATTACCGGTGATGAGAACACATTGACTCATTTGAAGGCATTTAAAGGAGTTTTCATGTTGTGTTGATTCTGGTGGATGAAATGGGTAGTGCTTTTTCAAGTTGAAGACTGCATTTCCCATGAGTGTGATCATCAAGTGTGGTAAAAATGTGGCTCTCACTAGCATGTGGAAACCATAGGCTGTTTCCGAAATCGCCTACTATACTAGCAGTACGTACTGATTTGTCCAAAATTCAGGATGTAGTAAGTAGTATGTGAACGAGAGCAAAATCTGCAGTATGCTAAAACTCCCCGGATGTCTACTGATTCGGGAAAATATCTCAGCATGCATCAGACCAGTCTGCCTCGCGTACTGTTTCCCACAATGCACAGCGCTCGTTCTGCTTTTTCTTTTTCCTTATTTTTTGACGGGGGGAAATTCGTTTTTGGGTGCTTTGAAAGTTATCAAATTACATATAAACCACTTCCTAACTTTTTAAATCATAAGTGATGCTAAAGAAGCATTTTATTTATCGGCTTCGCCGTTGTTTACTTCCGCTTTCCGAAACCGGAAATCCAGCGACGTCTGGCTCAGCATGCTGCATGACAGATCGAACAGAACAGTCACACTACATACTAAATTCAAATGCAGTATGTAGTAGGAAATACCTACTGACTACTACATTAGTAAGTAGTATGTAGCAGGCCATTTCGGAAACAGCCATAGACTGTATAAAATATGGACGTAGTATCCGTGATGTCACCCATCTGTTCCTGAGAGCTGTTTTGAAGCAAATCGACGGCAGCAGCCATATTGGTAATGTGGAACTCAACCAGGCAGAGTGTGACGTAGTGTGAGCCCCTTAGCCAATGGCTGTGTGTTCCCGACCAGGAGTCACGTCAGTCATGTCCTTATTTGGGCAAAACTCGTAATCTTAATATCTTCTGAACCGTCACGTTAGAAAAAAATTCACCCCCCGTACAGTGTGTGCCATTAGAGAGATTAGCTTCATAGGGCCAAGACGTTTTTTGAACCAGGCTGTAAACATGTTTATTAATGCTGCAAAGACCATTCATATCTACGTAGTTTCCGGTGTTTCTGCAGCCAGCCTCAAGCGGATTCTCGATGTACTGCAGTTTATAGCACTTCCGCATTGGCTTCATCGTTTGAGACCGGAGTTTGCCGCTTGGTGGAAACAAACAAAATATAAATCCTCTGTTTAACACTACTTATCTTTGTTCAAGGCAACTTTTTGCAGGATGCAGATTGATGAGGTAATGTATTGATTTGTAGCTACGTGAAGTTTTTAACTTTTAAAAACGACTAAACTCTGTAAACTCTGATTTATTACCATTAGTTAGCTTACAAAAGATTAACATCACCTGTCATAGCCTTGGTGTCATGATGTGTGTATCCCAATGAAAGTCTGAATCATGTAAATATTCACACGATTGAACTCTTTAGTCTTCAAAGACCAGTGAAGCATTCATATGCTAGCACAAATCCATCCCGAATTCAGGCAGAGAATTCAGGAGAAATATATAACTAATGTTGTTGCTGATAATCTTAATTTACTATGTAAGATAAAAAGGCTTCAGGTTAAGAGTGACTCAATCTTTAACCCTCCTATTATCCTTGGGGTCAATTGGACCCCATTCAATGTTTAAGGTCTCTAAATTAATGACTAACATCATTTTTTTGGCTTCATATTTCATGACTTTTCCTAATTTAATGGGGACAACTTGGAAAACAAAAAATCAAAATGTTCATATGTTCCTATTTAGTGTAAAAAAAATTACACATTGGTGTTCCTTGGGGTCAATTTGACCCCAGGCTGTTTTAGCTGTATATAACATAAGAAATCTCAACATTTTACACACATTTGTTTTGGTTGTTTTGGATGATATTGAGGTCACTATAACCAAGGACACTTCTGCATGTGACTGCAGGAGCTGGGATCGAACCGCCAACCTTTAGATTGAGATATAATATTTCCAGCCACCATGTCTCTGAAGACATTCAATGATGAGTCCTGTGTCATACGTTTTGATCACATAGAAACAAGGCAGGGCCGACGAGAGCATGACAAACTTGCAGCAGTTTGATGTTCTGTTTTATAAATAAAGTCCTTCTGAAGGCTTTAAATTGTGTTTATGCTTGAAATATATTTTATTTAAAGGGATATTTAGGTAGTCAACAAAGAAACATAAAGGTCCTGACACAATTGGGTAACAATCAGTTTCAGGAGGTTTAAATTGCTGGGGTCAAATTGACCCCAAGGATAAAAGATGTACATTTGAAGGTAACAGGAGGGTTAAGTCAAACTCCTTGTAGTGCTTTTAAACTCTATTCAGTGCTGAATAATATTGCTGTTGTGTGAACACTGAAAATTAAAGTTGGAATTTGGAGTTTCCACGACCTTTGTGAAGTTACGATGTCATGTCTTTTTAGAGAAAGAACTTGTGCAAAAATACACATTCTGTTAAAACTTTGAAAAAGGGAGGCAAACTGTATCCTTGTTCCACCAGGCACACAGTTAGCGAACAGAATACTTCCTCCTCTCACCTCCTCCTTCCTCCCCTCACCTGAGGCAGACCACTCCACTCCACCGCTCCATAATCCTCCTCACAGGGTCTGAGGGTTTAGGACAACACTCCTGCAGACATCTGCTGAGTAACTGAAAGAGAGGACAAGGGGGTGTGTGTGTGTTTGGGTTCTGGGCTTTAGCTCTCTGAGTGTTTAGGGTGACAAGCCCCCAGACTGCATACTAACAGGACTCCTGACCTTTTCTTTGGAGCAGTTTAAAGTTTCTCCTCAGATAATTGCAGTGATTGTAATAATCTCTGGTTTATAAACCTGCAGGAGTCACATGTACCACACAGCTGCCTTTACTCCCATTTGTTCTGAAACGTCTGTGAGTTAAGAAGGTCTGAGAGCTTTGGAGGACACACACTCTGCAGACACCTGCTCCTAATGAGAGGGTGGGTAATGTAGCTGTCAAATCTGAAGAGTAGGTCATACAGCCATTCAACAGAAGGAGTATATATGTTTTTTAATGTGGCTTACATTTGTCTGGGACTTCCAGAAAATATTGTGAAAATATGCTTTACCATTTTACCAGTATGTTAGATAAGTAAGGGATAATGTATGGTTAGAAGATAGTTTAACAGATTTAACATGAAACTGTCCTCATTCAGCTCTCCTTCTTCTCTGAGCTCTGTGGTTCACACACCTTTAACCCTTTTTAGCCGGTATAATATACCCAATAAAAAGTACTTGTCGTCAAAATACACTGCTCAAAAAAATAAAGGGAACACTTAAACCACCCATCCTAGATCATGATTAATGAAATATTCCAGTTGAAAATCTTTATTCATTATAAAGTTGAATTTCTTGAGAACCAAATAACATAAAAATGATCAATGGAAATCAAAATCATTAACCCATGGAGGTCTGGATTCAGAAGCATACTCAAAATCAAAGTGAAAAATCAGATCACAGGCCGATCCAACTGAGGCTCAGTAGTGTGTGTGGCCTCCACGTGCCTGCATACACTCCCTACAATGTCTAGGCATGCTCCTGATGAGACGACGGATGTTCTCCTGAGGGATCTCCTCCCAGACCTGGATCAGGGCATCAATCAACTCCTGGACAGTCTGTGGTGCGACGTGGTGTCGGTGGATGGAACGAGACATGATGCCCCAGAGGTGCTCTATTGGATTCAGGTCTGGGAAATGGGCAGGCCAGTCCATAACATCAATGCCTTCATCATGGAGGAACTGCTGACACACTCCAGCCACATGAGGTTGGGCATTGTCATGCATCAGAAGGAACCCAGGACCCACTTCAGCAGCACATGGTCCTAAATTGATTCACAATAAGGGTTGCTTCCTAACTGGACAGGTTGAAATCTCTGAAGTGTGATTGATTTGGAGTTACATTGTAATTCTTAAGTGTTCCCTTTTGAGCAGTGGATATCAAAATATGACAATACATGACAAATTAGAGTAGTGTTCTTTCATTTTAAACTGTGCCATGTCTAACAAAATGAAAAAATGTATCATGGGGGGACCCTATAAAAGTGCTCAAAAATTACTGAAAAATTTGGAATTCAGGACCAAAAATTCATAAAACTAAAAAATGATGAAACTGGAAACTTGGTGTTCAGTCCACCCATTCCTGGGACATTTGAGACTTCCCTGGTGAAGGCACAGAAAAATCACCCAAACACGTGCCTGTAGGAAACAGACTTGTTTTGGGGACCTCTTAGACCAATATATTTTGATGAAAAAGAGCATAATATGTCACCTTTAATAACCAATGTCAAGGGGTTTTGACCAATCAGAATCAAGCATCTAACACAACCGGAAGATCAGTCGAGAAGAGAGTCGGGTAATAAACTAAATAACAATCACCACATGCATGTGTGTGTGTGTGAGTGTGTGTGCCACTGGAATCAATGCTACAGCTAAGAGAACATGTTCTGATATTTGTAGCCTGTGTGTGTTACTGTAAAATTCTGATCAAATGATACCTAAGAGCTTGATGGCGTTTTCTCCCCTCTGAACTGCACAGTGGCCAGTTTCTCATCGTGTCATCAGGGTTCGTGACGGCGGCCGTGTTTGTCAGAGGGCTTGGTTTCCCTCTGCAGCCAAAAACATCCCAGCATCCCACAAACACACACTTGTTTATAGTTTGAAGCAGGAGTTGCTTTTGGTTAGGTCATGACATGCCGTGCTTATCTCCCTGCTTCCACTGTCACGATACGGGTGTGTCACCATACATGTGTGTGTGTGTGTGTGTTTTTGTGTGTGTTTGTGTGTGTGTGGTTGCAAATGCATCTAAGATCACTTAGCTTGATGTCAGGGAGAGTAACTGCTGAAAGATTGGATGTGAATGTGTAAGGTCTGTGCGAGGGAGAGAGAGGGACAGAGGTAGAAGGTCAAAGTTCAGCCTCCGTTTGGACATCATTTTGCATTCAAGGGACAATGATACCTTCTTCCTTAAGATCATAGACTGTATAAATAAGGGGCGTAGTACCCTTGAAGTCACCCATCTGTTTCTGAAGCTCTGTTTTGAGACCAATCGGCGGCAGCGGCCATATTGCTGCTGTCGAGCGGTTCTGACGTAAAGAGGCGGGCTTTGAGCCTCCTAGCCAACAGCTGCAGTGTTCCCACCTGTCAATCAAGTCGGCTGTGCCTCTCATTGGAAGACTCATAATCACCTCACTGAGATTATTCTTCTTTCATTGTGTTGCTAATGACCTGCAGAGATTCATAATCACACACACACTTAATCTAATCGTCTACGAAACCAGCATCCAAAAAGGTGGATGTGCTTATCCATCTCCATCCCACCCTTTAATCTCTGCTACAGCACCCCATCACTTAGACAACCACAATAAACAGTGGCATTCTGGGTAGTGTAATGCAGTGACAACAGAGGGGAAAGGGGGCGTGTCTAGACAGGACCAAAGGATTGCCACATCTGGGCCTCATTTGCTTCATTGGCCAATGACAGACGACTTGTGTTTTGCAGAGTGACACAGCGTTAGGCTGGACGGTGGTCCACTTGGACAGAAAGGGATATGACATCATTAAGGGGAGCTGATGTTTCCTGGGCCTCATAGTCCTCACGTCTGGACCAGGATGGATTAAAGCAGAAATAAGTGTCTGGTTAAGGTTGTGAGAAAAGAAAGAACATGATGGGTGGGTTGGTACTATCAGGAGACACTTACCTCTCTGCTGACATGCTGCAAACCTGGCATGCTGGACATTTTACTTTGTAATAATCAGCCTTAAAGATTTCAGTGTCCACACATGCAGCCCCCCTGAAAAATGTCCAGATATGTTCTTGTATGCGATGTCTCTCTGAAGAAAAGGAGGTCCTCCTTTCCCTTTGGAGTCTTCAAAGCGTACTTAACTGGATGCTGTTACAATGAATAAGATAATGAAGATGAATTAAATCCAAAGTTTAAAGGCCAAAGCAAAGTTGGCTCGGTTATGTCCTCTGCTCTATTAAATAACCATGCATCTGTCATCTCTCACTCATAAAGAATCTACACTTAACTGATATATCATCACACTTTGTTATGTTTTCTTCCCCCATCATCTGCAGTCAAAACTCACTGGATACTTCAAACCTCCCTCATCGCTCCAAAGGAAACACTGTTTTCTCCTAAGAGGCATGTTGGCGTGCTAGCTCTCTCCTGAGATCTTTGTGGTCGGTTGAAGTCTTTGGGTTTTGAGCCTGAGCAGTCCATCTAATGTAGGCGCTCAAATACTCAGATCATGAATTATGGATCGAGCTGTCATTTGTCTGGTGGTTGTGTTTCATTTTGTTTTGACAAAATCCTTAAGAAGTATCATACGGTCTTTAAGCTGAAGAGTTCTGCAGTGAAGCCACACACAAGGACATATGTTTTACATGTGCATTGAAATTGAGACAAAGACAAAACCTTGGTTTAGTGTAATGTGGTCATTAGAAGATGTATTAGTTATGTTTTTATTGGTTGTCCAATACTTACTGGAACCAAATGCTTACACTTTGGTGCACGGTGACTTTTCCCCCCAACACACTGTTTGTTCTCTTCTCTTCCCTGTCAGTGTCAGGCTTTCTCATAATGCTGCTAAATGAACTGCATTACCCATAAGGGAACTACACAACACTTCACATTCTTAGTTAGCAACTTTAATCTGGCTGGAACAGGAGTATGGATGTAAGCGTGAGACTGCTGCACTGACCAAAGAAGCTGCAGATGATTAGCTAGCAATGAAAGAAGCTGAAATTAATATCAATGCCTCCAAATGATCTAAAAAAAAAAGCAGCAACAAGATTGATTATTACCAATTTGTTATTATGATAGCCTGAAACCACTGCTGGAGGGTACATGTCATAAACAGCATGCTAATGAAACCACCTTTTTTAAAATTTCCATGCAATTTCCTTAATTTCTCTGTGATATTCTTTGTGTAATTGATTTACACATGGTCACTCATAAGGACTTCTATTATTATCTCTGTTAACATTGTGTTACTGCTTCACTGAGGTCAACATGCCAATCAATCAATCAATCAATCAATCAATCAATCCATCCATCCATCCATCCATCCATCCATCCATCCATCCATCCATCCATCCATCCATCCATCCATCCATCCATCCACCAATCAATCAATCAATCAATCAATCAATCAATCAATCAATCAATCAATCAATCAATCAATCAATCAATCAATCAATCTTTATTTCTATGGTGCCAAATCACAATTTTTTTTTATAATATATGTAATAATAAACTTTATTTATAGAGCGCTTTTCTTAACAAGGTTACAAAGTGCTTCACAGCAAAAAAGCAGAGAATTACAAAGCATAAAAAAACATGCAAACAGGGGGGAGAAAAATGACAGATGTAAAACAAGACGTCTGAATGCAGAGCAAATTCAAGGATTAGGGGTGGAGAAATGCCTTCTTATATAAAAATGTTTTTACTGAGGATTTAAAAGCAGTTAAGGTTGTGGGCTGTCTAATCGTCAGTGGCAGGGAGTTCCACAAACTTGGAGCTCTGACTGAAAAGGCCCGGTCACCTTTTGTTTTAAGGTGGGATCTTGGCACAACTAGAAGAGATGCATCTACAGATCTGAGGGGCCACCCAGGCACATAAGGGGTTAAAAGGTTATCTGAAGACTCTAGTGGTGAGGCGGATAGTAGTAGTTGTAGCAGCTGGAGTCCATCTACGGCAGAGATCCAGAGGAACCTACGAGACAAGGGAGCTCAGGGACTCCAGAAAGGTCTATGGTTAGTAACTTTAATGGGACAGGAAGAGTTAAAGTAAGTGATTGGGGGAGCTCGCCCAGCAGTCTAAGCCTATAGCAGCATAACTAAGAGCTGGTCCAAGCCTGATCCAGCTCTAACTATAAGCTTTATCAAAATGGAAAGTTTGAAGCCTACTCTTAAAAGTGGATAGGGTGTCTGCCTCCTGGATCCTGACTGGTAGATGATTCCAAAGGAGAGGGGCCTGATAACTGAAGGCTTGACCTCCCATACTACTTTTAGAGCTTTCTGTTTTTTTGATATTTAGTTTAATAAACTCTGACTCACTGTAGGCCGCCCGACAAGACGGCAATAGGATTATATTCATTAATGTTTTGGTGTTCATTCTTTTTACCATCTGTTGTAAAAGCCTTAAGAGGCCACTTAAGGGTCTGCAGTTTTAGACACTTCAACATGGTTTAATTTTCCAGACCTGGATGTTACCTCAGAGTGTCAGAGCAGCAGCAGCCTCAGTGTTCATGAAAGCCCACACACAGGCGACATCAGGAGAGCCACTTGAGTCATTTCCCAGCCTGTACCTGAAGCCAGTGAGCTTCAGGATTTGTCTGTAACTTAAACAGCTTACTTCATCGTTCCATGTCAATCACTGACTAAGACTCAATGCAGATACTAATCATGGATGACAGTGAAATATGTTCTACATGTAGGGAAGAAGGATCTTTGTGTGACTTGTGTTTCAAGACATTATTAAAAAAAAACACAAAACATTTCCTTGTTCAAGTAAAAAACTGCAAGCAACAGATATTTCCCAAATCTCCGTCCAAGTAAGTCTGGAGGCCTCGCCGTGGTGCTGAGTGCTGAGGCCACAGCTTCAAAGCTCCGTCTGTCGGTCGGGTGGCTAACAGGACTGAGAACCAGACTCACTGAAAGCCTCTTGTTAGTGTTGACAGACCACTTTCATCCTATTTCTGTATTCCTCCACTGGCACACGCAGATACATTACAATAAACCTGAGAGCTATGGGCAGAAATTCCCCTCAAAGTTTGTGTGTATTGGCCCGCATGTTTGATAGCCATCAAGATACTTCCTCCGTCTGTCGATGTAGTGTAACAAAACACAGAGTGAACTTCAAACAGGCCATAGAAAAGGCTTGATCTTCAGTATGTTAACATGCAACACAGAGGCATGAGAGACATACAGGAAACCAACTTAAAGACCATGTCAAAATTCACTTTTACCTGAAGGTATAGTGCTTGTTGATTTCAGCTTTTTTGTTATTGTAAATAACAAAGTGTTCTAGATAATCTACTGTGACAAGAAAAGGAGCTCAACATTGTCATTTTTTCCCCCTTTTAGAAAATTATCATTATGATTTGTTATATTTTTTTAGGCATTTTTGCCTTTATTGGATAGGAAAGCTGGAGAGAGACAGGACATGTGGGGAGTAGAGAGCAAGGGAAGACATGCAGCAAATGGTAGAGACCTGGGCTTGTATGCACGTCCAGCCATTACACAAACGGAACCATTAGTCTTAACGTACCAGTATGGAATGGCCCATTTGGACGTAGCATTAGCCGCATGCACGACTGCAAATAATTGGCCAATTAACTAATTGCGCCATGAAAGTGAGGCTGGTGCAAAACGTCATATGTCAAGGGAACCTCCTAGAAAACCCCAATCCAACAAATTCCAATTACGCGTGCCTACTACCCATAAACAACAATAAACATGGCGAGCGGTACCGGTGTGGCTGAGAGAAGATCAAGAAAAAACAAATTTTCAGTGGAAGAAGAAATGGACATTTCATTAGAAGAATATAGAATATATAATATCAGCAAGTCAATCATCAAAGATAACAAACAAGGAGAAAGGGAAAGTTTGGCTGAAGATCTTGAACCGGGTTAATGCGTGTGGTGTTTCTGAGCGTGCAGTAGAAGCACGATGTCCGCCATCCTTTAAACATCCTAACAGGTGTGGTAATCCTGCCGTTAGCACCTGTAATGGTGGGGTCTACCTCCATTAAATGTAATGCTTTGTTGGGGCGTTAACCTGGATCATGCGTACCGCTTATCTTTTTTTTTCCACCATTAGTACAAATGGCCCGTTTTCATTGCTAATGGCTGGACGTGTATACGGGCCCTGGAGTCGAACCCATGACCATTGCAATGGGGACTGCAGACACTGCACATGCCGCGCCTACACCGCCAGGCCAACTGCTCCCCAAGTTCATTGTTATTGTGCCTACATCTAATTAAGTAATTTATCCAGCTTGCCCTTATCTAACCTCATTACCCAGGTGTCGTACTGATCTTCAGGTTGTGCAAGTTGCTTGATTCTGATTGGTCCAAACCCCTTGACACCCCCTTGACGACGGTTATTAACTTTCACTAAACATGAGCAACACGTCATGTCAAATCAATCCACAGTAAAAAGTTCCGGCACATTTTGCCTCTGCTTGTTGACACCATAGAGCACGGAAAAGAGTTCCGGCACAATAGACCGTAATGTGAGGTAAAACCGTTAGCTTCTGTTAGCATCAAAACAATGTGGCTAAAATGTTAGTTTTGGTTAGCATGCTAAATCAGCAGGCTACTGATCTAAAAAAAAAAAAAAAAAAAGACACTATTACTGTGTGAGAGAATTGTTAGGTGGGTTATTGAACAAGTTTTAGGACATGAGAAAAGGTTTCTCTGATCCAGACTGAAGCCCCGCTCAGTCAGAACCTCCTGGCTCATTGTTTGTGTATCACCCCGCCAACTGACCGGACGTTTACCTCCATTACCTCGCTATGTTTACCTCCACAGTTCGCCCAGAATAACCTGTCACTCAGCAGCCACCATTCAGCCATTTCCTCCAATAGCGTGACTCTGTTGTACAAGGAGGCGGGAACTGGATTAAAACAGGATAGAATGAGGAAAACAAGATGTGACAGAGAGGAGGGTTTTACAAAGGACAGGAAACACAGAGACATGTCAAAGAGAACAGGAGGGAGAGATGGATGGAGCGATAGAGGAGAAGGGCTTGGGGGGGGGGATAAGTGAATGGATATGGTAAATGGGAGAGAGAAGAGAGAAGTGAAGACTGAGAGGAAAAAGGAACATGTACGTAAAGAAAGATAACGATGAACAAAGAAAGAAAGTATGGATGGTGTGACGGACCATATACGAACGTAACCCTCTTCAGCTTTGAAGTCCTCATTAAATACAAAGTGGTTTGTTGTCATTATGATATGATATGATAAACAGTGGGGTCTTACTCTGAGTGCCCTGCAGATGAAGTGATGAAAGTTTTCCAACAACAGAAGTGAGTCAAAGCTTTTGGTTTTTAACAGCACAGCTCAGCAGACTGACAGACACAGCTTTGATCTTTCACTTTGATCCTCAGGGTCCAGACCTGAACTCAAGAATAAGGACTTGCGTTAGTTCAGACACACGACTGTGATGTCCAGAAACACAATCTACTCTTTTTTCAGTCATCAGTCCTTGTTCAAGTAAGAAGCGACAGCAGATCAGTTGTATTTGTCTTTTTCATCATTCAATTTCTCCACTAACAGAGTCCATTCCAGAGCTTCATTTAAACTTGAGCTTTTCAAAGCAGCCCAAACATTTTCATCACACTTACGCGTCTACACCTTCAAAAGGTCAGCTACTTTCTATAATTAGAAATATCAATTAGTTCTGTTTATCATTACAAAGTTAAATAAGAGTCCCATAGTTACTATACTGCTCTGTGTGATTCTGAGGCACCAGCCTGATCACCTGCAGTGATTTGTTAATAATACATCCTGCAGTGATGCTACTCCAGCTTTTTCACATGCACAAAAAACACAAACACTCACACACAAATGGAAGCTAGATTTAGCATAATCCTCCAACATACCTCCAGTGTCATTTATCACACAGATTAAAGATTGTTCCCTTTGCATACACTCCATAAATTATTCTCTTTTTCTCAGATGTCTCCAGACATGATGCTCTGTACAAAGTAATAGAGAATAGAATATAATATAACAGAATATATAACAGCACTTGAGCTCCAATCTCCGAGGTAAAAGTCCTGCTCTGTTTGACCCCCAAAGATTACCATGAGTTGCCTTTAATATACCATGATACCATGATACCATGTCATGACTACATCACTGCCTGCTAAACTTTCAAACTGGCTCACAGTTACGGGGACTGTACACCTGTTATAGAGCATCAGTTTTCATGTAGGTGCAGACAGTGGAAGAGGACAGACCGGTATATTAGATTAATTAAACTCAACTTGATATTTGTGTACCAATCGTACCAAATGTTGAGCATGACAATGTACGGTACAACTGGAAAAGAAGATTTTTAAAAAAATGTATCCTTTCATTCCATCTGAAATATCAGGATGAAGTTTTACAAACTTTAGTTTCAAACTTGTGAATGTATCCAGAATAGTTTTTGCAGCGTAAAGATTCAGATTTTTGTTTAAACGTCAGAAACTCTGTCTGTGATTTTTTTCCAGCAGGGATTGGAGAGTTTGCCGTCCAAGTCACAGAAGATAATCTCTCTACAGGCTCAGACAGAGGACACACTGCTACATTTATTGGTAAATAAGGGTGTGTGTGTGTGTGTGTGTGTGTGTGTGTGTGTGTGTGTGTGTGTGTGTGTGTGTGTGTGTGTGTGGTTGGAGGCCACACATTGTCACATTGGTGTAGTTGCCTGTGTTTTGTTATCTCTCTCTCTGTATATGGGCCCCTCAGTTATGGCTGGATGCTGTCAGAGAGATTACTCTGGAGTTACTGGAGATACTGGTGGAGAGAAAAACAGCCTAAAAACTTAAAACATGTCAAAACTTAAAACATGTGAAGTGTTTTATTCTGAAATAAGTTTAATTAAAGAGTGCCAATAGACTCTGTTTTGTATGATGATGCAGATTTAGTTCAGATCAGAAGTAACTAACTGCACATAGACATCCATATCACTGTGCAGCACAACATGGAGAGCAACAATTAAATGCACTGTTGTATTTTTGAGTGAGGTTATGAGACACTTATCAACAGTAAGTGCTCTACATACAGGAGGTAACAGTCAGCACAGTCCTCTGTATGGAGAAGACAGACGCAGTACACTGAAGCTAAGCTATGTGTTACTGCAGACACAGTCTGTTGGTAACACTTTATAATAATGGTACTTTTTTTGGTGAATTAAAGCTTAATTCACATTGAAGTAATGCATGAGTTGATGTATGAAGTAACTGTTAATAAACCTTAACTAATGAGGTGTTACACACATTGTCATTACATGAAGTCACAGTGACATGATCATTAGTTCATGGTGAACAACAGGAATTATAGTGCACCCTTTATTAATTCATACAGAAAATCATCATGAGTCATGCATTACTTTAACATGAATTAAGCATGAATCTGCAAAAGTGGCATTGGTCTGTTGAAACTCATACTGTAACCACTAAGAAGTCCTACCTGTAGACAATATTTCAGTGTCTGTGTGAGCTGTTTTTGTGAATTCTCTCACTGCTTCACCTTGACGTAAGCAGCCCTTTCCTTTGGGACTATGTTTCTACCTGCACAGTGATCCTGATTAGCACAATTTAAATAGTAGTGGAGAGTAGTTGGTGCTCTGCTGTCACAGAAAATAGCTATCCCTTTCAGAATCACCTCACTAATCCAAACAAAAGAGTAATATTACTAGAGTTAAATGCAAACATAACAACATATATTCTGCCATGCATGCTTTTTTTAACCAAAAGTCTTAGTAGTATTAGAAAGTTATAAAAAAAACTAACCTTTATTACATTTATGCTTGCAAGGCACTTGCATATGTTATGTAAATAAGAGTGCAGGTCAGTGTGAGGACCCTCAATATCTACAATGTTTAAAAAAAGTTACTATTCTAAGAGGTAATATGCTCTGGTGGGTATTTATGCAAGTATATACATTACTCACAGTTAGCTGTGTCCTGTAGATATGTGGGTTTGTTCAAAGACAGATGAAGGGTCCCAAACTATTAAGACTTCTTCTGATGTTAGCAATGTCAAATTCAATGATTATACTTACTCCTCCTGGTAACATGTCTTTATACTGACAGCTGTGGTAGACTTGAATGCTGTTGTAATGAAGGTTTTGATGAGAGAGGAGAAGTGTGTGCGTCAGTGAGAGAGTAAGGGCCTGTGTCCACTGACTGCTCTTTTTGCACTCGCAGCACCTTTGACTCAACTTCAGAGTTCATCCCACCAGCGCTTACTATTACTATGTTACTTAGAGTGTCTGGGGAATCTGGTCCACCCCCGATCCATCACGGGAAGTAGGTTTCTATTCTAGTCAATGTTTTAACTTCCACTGGATCCACTCCGGTGCATTCCAGCTGCGTCTCTGATCCGGCAGGTCAGAGCCCTCCAGATTAGAGATCCCTTGGACTGTATCCGGTCCATCTCTGAACCACTGTGGTCATTCCTCCTGGTAACATGTCTTTATACTGACAGCTGTGGAAGACTTGAATGCTGTTGTAATGAAGGTTTGATGTACAGTTGAAATGAACTCTTCTTCCTCTGCCTTCAGTGGACAGACTGACGGGGATGTGAGCTTTGAAAGAGGCTTGAGCTGTGGAGGGGAGTGCTCTACCAAAAAGAGGAGAAGAATGACTCCCGGCAGTTCCAAAGGTATCTCACTCACATGTGTGAATAAGACACGGCAGCTTGTCTACACTGTTTCACCTCTGACCACAGCAAACTGAGGGAGCTGAGAACATGCAGCAGTGAGGTTTCTCTGTAGTCTTTTAAATCACTGCAGCAGTGTGGACAGTAAAACCACTGGAGGTCACTAAAGACAAGAGTAAGATTGTGCTTCATCATTTCATGTGTTCCTGGTTTCACTGACAGAGCACCTTGAACTTCTTCGACACAGTGATGTCGTCAGCCTGTGCATAATGTAATATGAATGACATCCAAAATGCTTAATGCTTTTAGTACATGTTCTTACCTTTATTAATTCTGCTGTGAGTGTCTTTAATATCAAACCACAAATATTTTTTTTAGTAATAAAGCTTTCAATATTCCTCAAACTCATTCATGCAAAGACGGCATGTGGGGCTTCTAGACAAAACAACAGAGGCTACTGCTGCTGTCAAGTTTGCAACAACCCCACGTATCCTGAGTTCAGAGGGTAAAGGAGACGAGGGGAGGGTGAACGGAGGAGAAAGGGATACTGTGGGGAAAGGAAGTCAGGAGAGACCTCTGGACCCTCTCTGAGTGTTTATATAGTGCTGGTAGGATATCCTGCTACATGATGAAATCATTACAGACCTGTGGAGGCTGAGTTTCTGAGTGTTTGTGTAGACTGAGCGATCATGGCGTGGGTCAAAGACATTGGTGGGTATAAATCCTGCAGTCTGTGCTGTGCAGGTTAAAGTGATAATAAAAGTACTGCATGTTTATTATGAGCAAAGAGCAATTACTCTCATCTATTTGTTTGCACAAACTCACCCCCGGTGTTTTCTTTTATGCCGTCATCTTTTTCTTTTTGCAAAGTTTCCTATGTTTGAGTGAAGACCTCCAGGAACAGACGTGGTACAGACAATTAGTTCAGTTTTTGAAAGAGGCTTCTCTTATTGTGGGATTTGTTGCAGTTTAAAACCCAGTCCCATCCTTTCAGTGTCTTTCTACATCACAACATTACCTTTCAAGAACTCACCTGAGGTCTAGTTCATAGCACCTTCTTGCAGAGTCCTTAAAAGCCTAACTAGCTAAACACAAATCATTCAAACCACTTTAATGGTTTCCAGAGTTGTATGTGTTTTACTTGAATTCTTGAGGATGTAGGCGTGTCTCAACACTTCAGCTGGTCTGACTAAACTCTGCAGATCTTTGAAATGCTCCTTTAATCTGCACAGCTGAACCATTTCTAACATAATGAATAAATACAGACAGACAGGAAGGAGCAGGAGGTCCTGTGACTGCACTGTCATGAAAGATCAGAGAGAGAGAGAGAGAGAGAGAGAGAGAGAGAGAGAGAGAGAGAGAGAGAGAGAGAGAGTCTGAGGTGATATAGCCTAGATCACCTTTCAGCAGGGCTAATTTCAAGGAAGTGAGAAAGCATGCTTGTTTGTGGTGTGTGCACAAGTTTGTGAGAGTGTGTGTGTGTTACCTGAGCTATCTCTGTGGTGTTGCCCTGCTGTCTGCCTCGCATCACCTCCAGGGAAGAGACCAAGTAACCAAGTGTGTAGTGAGTTTTTGTGTTAGTTTGAGTATTGACTAACTCCTGGAGCTCATTTGGGAGCCTGAAGTCTTAGAGGCAGCTGAAAGAAAGACTGAGTAAGTGGACGGATGAAAAGGTTATGTAGGGATATCGGGACATATACAGAAGGATGATTGGAGCTAAAGATATCACATTCTTATTATCAGTCTGAGGGAACTGACATTTCAAAGAGGGACAATGTTGGAAAGTCACAATGTCAAGACCAAGTTTTTGCATTGTTAAAAATAAACAGTTTTATTGCTGTGATTGAGTCTGAACTGTGTGTTTGGACTGATGCCAGAGTGTTTCTTTTAGTTTGTTGTACTTTTGATGTATTGTGTTAACAAGAAGGAACAGCAGCTTATTTTTTAGTTGGTTTTCATTTTAAAGAAGCTTTGGTTTATCAATATCACTCTCTTTTCTTTATTCCTTGTACGTTTTCTTTAATTCTCCTCCTCATCCTCTTGTGTTTAAGATAATTTAACACAAACAAACAGGGATCTGGTTTAATAACACTTAGTTTTTGATGTACATACATTGTTCTCAGTTTTAGATGATTTATATGTTCATGTTGCCTTTAAAACACAGACCTGACACACTCATCATTTCCCGTCTGTGTTGTTCCTTCATTCAGTCATCGAGATGCTTTGAAGTCAGCAGCTATGTTCTCTCTCTGTTCCTTAAGTGTGAGAGTCACAGATTGTTTCTGAGACAATAACAGGCACGCTACGTTTCCTCGTCTCATTTAGGAGGAAATTTTACATTTATCAGACCCACGCCTGTCCGTCCGTCTGTCCTATAATCTGCCCCCTGCTTGCATAAAGTGATGTAGAGAGTAGGAAGGTGCTGAAAAGGAGAAAGAAACAACTTATTCAACAATGAAGCGCGTATGAACCGGAGACTTGCTCACACACACACGGAGGTGAGAGAGGAAACTGGACTGAATGGAACGATGACAGAGAGAGTAAGATGCTGAGAGAGGAGAAGTGTGTGAGTCAGTGAGAGAGTAAGGGCCTGTGTACACTGACTGCTCTTTTTGCACTCGCAGCACCTTTGACTCAACTTCAGAGCTCGTCCCACCGGCGCTTACTATTACTATGTTACTTAGAGTGTCTGGTGAATCCGGTCCACCTCCGATCCATCACGGGAAGTAGGTTTCTATTCTAGTCACTTCCACTGGATCCACTCCGGTGCGTTCCAGCTGTGTCTCTGATCCGGCAGGTCAGAGCCCTCCGGGTTAGAGATCCCTTGGACTGTATCCGGTCCATCTCTGAACAACTGCGGTCAGCCCCATGCTTTCTCATCCATCAACACCCACCGGTTGCGTTTTCGGAACGCAGCACGGAGCAGGACCGCCGGACAGCTGGAGTCATGTGACCGAGGTTTACCCGGGGTAATCACTGAATCAAGGATACTCCTCC
The DNA here is from genome assembly GCF_009762535.1 of Notolabrus celidotus. NCBI lineage: Eukaryota > Metazoa > Chordata > Actinopteri > Labriformes > Labridae > Notolabrus > Notolabrus celidotus. The sequence goes on from NC_048286.1 coordinate 31,456,217, forward strand.
TCCCCTCCTCGTCCATGTTGTCTTTCTGGTCCTCTGAAAACCTCTGACCTGTTGGCTCCAGGCCTGGCTCTGCTCATCATGACGGTTTGTTGTTGTAGTTCAGTGAAATACGATCTGGTGATAACACAGAGTGTTTTATTCTGAAAATTAACCGGATGCTTTCATTTTGTTTTGGTGCCTGACTTCCTGTCCTGCTCAATCTGCTCTGTTGAGATAGATAGATAGATAGATAGATAGATAGATAGATAGATAGATAGATAGATAGATAGATAGATAGATAGATAGATAGATAGATAGATAGAATGCATTTATTGTCATTGCAACAAGTACAACTAAATTGAAAGGTGCAGTCCTCATTAGGTGCCAAAAACACGGAGCAACCAGCTGCAGCGTCCATGCGTGCAGCCATCTTGGATCAAGAATTTCAACAAGAATATATATAGAAAAGAAATGTTCATCAAAGACGACAGATTGGCATTGAGATTGATGAGATCTGATCCGGAGGGCTCTGACCTGCCAGAACGCAACAGGGCAGATCCAGTGGAAGTTAACACATTGACTAAAATAGAAACCTCAGATTTGTGGCTGTGACAGATCAGGAACAAGAACAAGATCATGCTCTGAAGACATCGAAAAAGCCTCAAACATTTTAATTTTTTACCACATCACTGTTTGTGCACTTATGATTATCAAGTCTTTAAAAACTCATTAAATTAGATAGACATGAAGATGTGAAGTAAGGGTACACCCAAGTGTAAAGTTCAGTTGACTTTAATCACAAGCTCATATTTAGTCACTTTCAAAAATGTATGCCTAAAGGATTTTTCCCTCTTTTTTTCATGTCCTCTCTTCTATCGTGTGGCAATAATAAACTCAAGCCCCTCCTTCTTTTAACTGCATGACATCCATCATCATCATCTTCATCATAACATCCATCAGCTGAAAAAGAGATCAAATTATTGAAAGCATTATGAGGCTGCAAGCAAACCTTTTGCCCACTAGATGGTGCTGTACATCCATGCATGATGATAGGATTACTGTGTTGTGCACAGATCTGAACCAGATTGAACTTGTTGACCTGCAGCTCCAACAGGAAGAGACAGAAACAGCAACAACAGATCTGAAGCTGTCTTTAGAGTTCAACTGATAGTTTTGAAAGGAATGACTTCAATCAAATTCTACTGATGATAGATAGAGAACAATCAATTAACAGTTTACTGTCATGCAAGACATTTTACAGGCCTAATGTTATTGTCATCTCATTAGCTCTTGTTCATTTCTTCATCTCCTCTCATCAGACATCCCTCTCACGGTTTTTATACACATTTTTAGAAAGATGCAAATAATTTCAGGACTTAAATGTCTCTTTATTTTGTCAAAACATTATTTTCAGTCACAAAAGGCAGAAGAAAGAACAGCAGAGAAAATCCTCACACTCATTCAGAGTAAGCTCCAGAGACCCTTGAACCCTTGCATATTTAATACCCTCTCATGTCTTTTATGGAAGAGGGGGATGTAAGAAACCAATCACTGCATCAAAAGATGACATGACCTTTAGTTCTTTTCCAGCAAAGACAAAGTCATGCAGTGTGTAGAGGTTGTGTTTTTGCTTCGTGCATTTATTAGACGCTGCAGTGAACACTGAGAACAGAAATGTCAGACTGCAGAATGTCAAAGGTCAGAAAGACTTATCTATTGTCATTTTCTCGAAACAAGCCCCCCCCCCCCCCCCCCCTGTCCCTCTACTGTTTAAATATGCAATGTCCCTTTAGAGAAACTTACATTCATACCTGAAAATCACAGGGGGGAGAGGAGACCCTGCAACCCGGGAATAGTTGCAATATTCATATCATTGTAAGCAGCAGTTTGATGTTCTGTCTTAAAAATAAAGTCCTTCTAAATGCTTTAAATTGTGTTTATGATTGAAGTATATTTTATTTAAAGGGCTGTTTAGGTAGTCAACAAAGAAACATAAAGGTCCTGACACATAAACCTGGGTAACAATCAGTTTCTGGAGGTTTAAATCAGGGGTTCTCAAACTTTTTGGAGCCAGGGACCCCTTACAGGTGACAAAATTGTCCAAGGACCCCCTCATAATTGACCACAGATTAAGCACATTAGTGATGTGTCATGATCAAAAGCTGCGGCTCTGAGAGTCGATGCTTTATAGTGAATCAGAAGAGCCGGCTCGCATCAAGAGAGAGCCGACTCCCAGTTTTCTCCTTTCACTGCTTAGCTCTCACAGTGCTCAGTCCCAGCTCTGCTCACAGCAGAACTTTGTTTTGATTGGTCAGCATGGTGGCCATGCAGCCAATCACATGTGAGGATACAGACCATCCAAGCAGAGGGATCTGATTTTTCTCAATGCCAACCTGAGGACATTAATAATGTTTGCTCCAGTTTGGTTCTGGTTCTGTTTGCTTGAGTTTGGTTCTGTTTCTGTTTGCTTTAGCTTGGTTCTGGTTCTGTTTCTGTTTTCTTGAGTTTGGTTCTGGTTCTGTTTGCTTTAGCTTGGTTCTGGTTCTGGTTCTGTTTGCTTGAGTTTGGTTCTGGTTCTGGTTGAGTTTTGTTCTGGTTCGGTTCTGGTTCGGTTCTGGTTCGGTTCTGGTTCGGTTCTGGTTCTATTTCGGTTCTGGTTCGGTTCTGGTTCGGTTCTGGTTCAGTTTTCTTGAGTTTGGTTCTGGTTCGGTTCTGGTTCGGTTCGGTTCGGTTCTGTTTCGGTTCGGTTCTGGTTCTGTTTGCTTGAGTTCGGTTCGGTTCTGGTTCTGGTTTGGTTCTGGTTTGGTTCTGGTTCGGTTCTGGTTCGGTTCTGGTTCGGTTCTGGTTCGGTTCTGGTTCGGTTTGCTTGAGTTTGGTTCTGGTTAGGTTCTGGTTAGGTTCGGTTCTGGTTCGGTTCTGGTTCGGTTCTGGTTTGGTTCTGGTTCGGTTCTGGTTTGGTTCTGGTTTGGTCCTGGTTTGGTTCTGGTTTGGTTCTGGTTTGGTTCTGGTTTGGTCCTGGTTCAGTCCTGGTTCGGTTCTGGTTCGGTTCTGATTCTGTTTGTTTCTGTTTGGTTTTGGTTGTTTGAGTTTGGTTCTGTTTCTGGTTCTGTTTGCTTGAGTTTGGTTCTGGTTCTGTTTGCATGAGTTTGGTTCTGGTTCTGGTTCTGTTTGCTTAAATTTAGTTCTGGTTCTAACCCTAACCCTAACCCCTAACCCTAATCCTAACCCTAACCCTAACCCTAATCCTAATCCTAACCCTAACCCTAAACCTAATCCTAACCCTAACCCTAACCCTAATCCTAATCCTAACCCTAACCCTAATCCTAACCCTAATCCTAACCCTAACCCTAACCCTAATCCTAACCCTAACCCTAATCCTAACCCTAACCCTAACCCTAATCCTAATCCTAACCCTAATCCTAACCCTAACCCTAACCCTAATCCTAACCCTAACCCTAACCCTAATCCTATTCCTAACCCTAACCCTAATCCTAACCCTAACCCTAACCCTAATCCTAACCCTAACCCTAACCCTAATCCTAACCCTAATCCTAACCCTAATCCTAATCCTAACCCTAACCCTAATCCTAACCCTAACCCTAACCCTAACCCTAATCCTAACCCTAACCCTAACCCTAACCCTAATCATAACCCTAATCCTAACCCTAACCCTAACCCTAATCCTAACCCTAACCCTAACCCTAATCATAACCCTAATCCTAACCCTAACCCTAACCCTAACCCTAATCCTTATCCTAATCCTAACCCTAATCCTAACCCTAACCCTAACCCTAACCCTAACCCTAACCCTAATCATAACCCTGACCCTAATCCTAACCCTAACCCTAACCCTAATTCTAACCCTAACCCTAACCCTAACCCTAACCCTAATCATAACCCTAACCCTAACCCTAACCCTAACCCTAACCCTAATTCTAACCCTTACCCTAACCCTAACCCTAATCCTAACCCTAACCCTAACCCTAATCCTAATCCTAACCCTAACCCTAATCATAACCCTAACCCTAACCCTAATCCTAACCCTAACCCTAATCCTAACCCTAACCCTAATCATAACCCTAATCCTAACCCTAACCCTAACCCTAATCATAACCCTAATCCTAACCCTAACCCTAACCCTAATCCTAATCCTAACCCTAACCCTAATCCTAACCCTAACCCTAACCCTAACCCTAATCCTAACCCTAACCCTAATCCTAACCCTAACCCTAATCCTAACCCTAACCCAAACCCTAACCCTAATCATAACCCTAACCCTAACCCTAACTCTAACCATAATCCTAATCCTAACCCTAACCCTAACCCTAATCCTAACCCTAACCCTAACCCAAAACCTAATCCTAACCCTAACCCTAACCCTAACCCTAATCATAACCCTGACCCTAATCCTAACCCTAACCCTAACCCTAACCCTAACCCTAATTCTAACCCTAACCCTAACCCTTACCCTAATCCTAATCCTAACCCTAATCCTAACCCTAACCCTAACCCTAACCCTAATCATAACCCTGACCCTAATCCTAACCCTAACCCTAACCCTAATTCTAACCCTAACCCTAACCCTAACCCTAATCATAACCCTAACCCTAACCCTAACCCTAACCCTAATTCTAACCCTAACCCTAACCCTAATCCTAACCCTAACCCTAACCCTAATCCTAACCCTAACCCTAACCCTAATCCTAACCCTAACCCTAACCCCAATCCTAACCCTAACCCTAATCCTAACCCTAACCCTAACCCTAACCCTAACCCTAACCCTAATTCTAACCCTTACCCTAACCCTAACCCTAATCCTAACCCTAACCCTAACCCTAATCCTAATCCTAACCCTAACCCTAACCCTAATCATAACCCTAACCCTAACCCTAACCCTAATCCTAACCCTAACCCTAATCCTAACCCTAACCCTAATCATAACCCTAATCCTAACCCTAACCCTAACCCTAATCATAACCCTAATCCTAACCCTAACCCTAACCCTAATCCTAATCCTAACCCTAACCCTAATCCTAACCCTAACCCTAACCCTAACCCTAATCCTAACCCTAACCCTAATCCTAACCCTAACCCTAATCCTAACCCTAACCCAAACCCTAACCCTAATCATAACCCTAACCCTAACCCTAACTCTAACCATAATCCTAATCCTAACCCTAACCCTAACCCTAATCCTAACCCTAACCCTAACCCAAAACCTAATCCTAACCCTAACCCTAACCCTAACCCTAATCATAACCCTGACCCTAATCCTAACCCTAACCCTAACCCTAACCCTAACCCTAATTCTAACCCTAACCCTAACCCTTACCCTAATCCTAATCCTAATCCTAACCCTAATCCTAACCCTAACCCTAACCCTAACCCTAACCCTAATCATAACCCTGACCCTAATCCTAACCCTAACCCTAACCCTAATTCTAACCCTAACCCTAACCCTAACCCTAATCATAACCCTAACCCTAACCCTAACCCTAACCCTAATTCTAACCCTAACCCTAACCCTAATCCTAACCCTAACCCTAACCCTAATCCTAACCCTAACCCTAACCCTAATCCTAACCCTAACCCTAACCCCAATCCTAACCCTAACCCTAATCCTAACCCTAACCCTAACCCTAATCATAACCCTAACCCTAACCCTAACCCTAACCCTAATCCTAATCATAACCCTAACCCTAATCCTAACCCTAACCCTAACCCTAATCCTAACCCTAATCCTAATCCTAACCCTAACCCTAACCCTAATCCTAACCCTAACCCTAACCCTAACCCTAATCCTAACCCTAACCCTAACCCTAACCCTAATCTTAACCCTAACCCTAACCCTAACCCTAATCCTAACCCTAACCCTAACCCTAATCCTAACCCTAACCCTAACCCTAACCCTAATCCTAACCCTAACCCTAATCCTAATCCTAACCCTAACCCTAATCCTAACCCTAACCCTAACCCTAACCCTAATCCTAACCCTAACCCTAATCCTAACCCAAACCCTAATCCTAACCCTAACCCAAACCCTAACCCTAATCATAACCCTAACCCTAACCCTAACTCTAACCATAATCCTAATCCTAACCCTAACCCTAACCCTAATCCTAACCCTAACCCTAACCCAAAACCTAATCCTAACCCTAACCCTAACCCTAACCCTAATCATAACCCTGACCCTAATCCTAACCCTAACCCTAACCCTAACCCTAACCCTAATTCTAACCCTAACCCTAACCCTTACCCTAATCCTAATCCTAATCCTAACCCTAATCCTAACCCTAACCCTAACCCTAACCCTAACCCTAATCATAACCCTGACCCTAATCCTAACCCTAACCCTAACCCTAATTCTAACCCTAACCCTAACCCTAACCCTAATCATAACCCTAACCCTAACCCTAACCCTAACCCTAATTCTAACCCTAACCCTAACCCTAATCCTAACCCTAACCCTAACCCTAATCCTAACCCTAACCCTAACCCTAATCCTAACCCTAACCCTAACCCCAATCCTAACCCTAACCCTAATCCTAACCCTAACCCTAACCCTAACCCTAACCCTAACCCTAACCCTAATTCTAACCCTTACCCTAACCCTAACCCTAATCCTAACCCTAACCCTAACCCTAATCCTAATCCTAACCCTAACCCTAACCCTAATCATAACCCTAACCCTAACCCTAACCCTAATCCTAACCCTAACCCTAATCCTAACCCTAACCCTAATCATAACCCTAATCCTAACCCTAACCCTAACCCTAATCATAACCCTAATCCTAACCCTAACCCTAACCCTAATCCTAATCCTAACCCTAACCCTAATCCTAACCCTAACCCTAACCCTAACCCTAATCCTAACCCTAACCCTAATCCTAACCCTAACCCTAATCCTAACCCTAACCCAAACCCTAACCCTAATCATAACCCTAACCCTAACCCTAACTCTAACCATAATCCTAATCCTAACCCTAACCCTAACCCTAATCCTAACCCTAACCCTAACCCAAAACCTAATCCTAACCCTAACCCTAACCCTAACCCTAATCATAACCCTGACCCTAATCCTAACCCTAACCCTAACCCTAACCCTAACCCTAATTCTAACCCTAACCCTAACCCTTACCCTAATCCTAATCCTAATCCTAACCCTAATCCTAACCCTAACCCTAACCCTAACCCTAACCCTAATCATAACCCTGACCCTAATCCTAACCCTAACCCTAACCCTAATTCTAACCCTAACCCTAACCCTAACCCTAATCATAACCCTAACCCTAACCCTAACCCTAACCCTAATTCTAACCCTAACCCTAACCCTAATCCTAACCCTAACCCTAACCCTAATCCTAACCCTAACCCTAACCCTAATCCTAACCCTAACCCCAATCCTAACCCTAACCCTAATCCTAACCCTAACCCTAACCCTAATCATAACCCTAACCCTAACCCTAACCCTAACCCTAATCCTAATCATAACCCTAACCCTAATCCTAACCCTAACCCTAACCCTAATCCTAACCCTAACCCTAATCCTAACCCTAACCCTAACCCTAATCCTAACCCTAACCCTAACCCTAACCCTAATCCTAACCCTAACCCTAACCCTAACCCTAATCTTAACCCTAACCCTAACCCTAACCCTAACCCTAATCCTAACCCTAACCCTAACCCTAATCCTAACCCTAACCCTAACCCTAATCTTAACCCTAACCCTAACCCTAACCCTAATCCTAACCCTAACCCTAACCCTAATCCTAACCCTAACCCTAACCCTAACCCTAACCACTACCCTGCTGAGAGTCCCCTCAATGTTGGTGGAGTTTGCCCATGGGAATAGAGAAGGTACCCATTAAAAGTCATGCCAACACCTGCATTCTCGCACTTTACAGATGTGGTCAAGAGATAGGGAGAGAGTGTGTGTGTGTGTGTGTGTGTGTGTGTGTATGTGTGTGTGTGTGTGTGTGTGTGTGTGTGTGTGTGTGTGTGTGTGTGTGTGTGTGTGTGTGTGTACGTACGTGATTGGGGTGAAATATGTCACTTTTAACTAAAAACACTTTTAACATTTTTTTTATTGATTTTTGAACTTTGAAAAGGGTCATTCTGACCCTGAACATAACAGGAGGGTTAAACTAAGAAGGTGATTTTTAATACCATAAAATACTGTCTTTTGTAGATTATATATATATTTCTAAAATACCAGAAATCAGAAATAATTCATCAACCCAGAAAATGATAATTCATGATAATTCTCAAAGATGTTCTGTTAGATGAGATCAGACCATACTACTGTCACTGAAGAACTGGATCCATACAGCAAACTGTCACCATCCACTGGACAGTTTTGGTATTGCAGGTTGAACATATAAAAGCCTCTATGAAGCACTTCAACAACCCTTAAGTTCTTCACCATTTGATTGTTCAGTAGAGTTTAAAAGTAGAAATCAGTGTTTCCTCTAAACACATTTGAAAATGATAAATAATACTTTTGATGGTGATTCCTGTGTTCCCCTTTAGGGATTGCTCTAGATAAAGTTTCCTGTTGTCCCCTCTAGTGATATCCACCCTGGCCCTACACAAGATACTTCTGCTTTGAGCTGTATAAGCAGTAATTGGTTTCTGACTGCAGATTCAGTGAGGGTTTACCTTGGTAATCTCCTGCATCGCTTCAACTTCTGTGTTTGTACTAAAGACACTGCTCCTCCCTGTTTTTATTTATAACACCTCTGACAGATCTTTCTGCTGTCTTTGGAGAATTTTACTCATCTTTACCTCGCCTGACTTTATGTTTTCCCCTGAGGTTAATCCTTGGTCCTTTGTTTTTTTGTATTGACAAAATATGTAGACATCATGCAAATTTTAATCGTAAGGGTTAGGGTTATGATTAGGGTAAGGACCAAACTCAAGCAAACAGAACCAGAACCAACTCAAGCAAACAGACCAGAACCAACTCAAGCAAACAGAACCAGAAACAACTCAAGCAAACAGAACCAGAACCAAACTCAAGCAAACAGAACCAGAACCAAACTGGAGCAAACAGAACCAGAACCAACTCAAGCAAACAGAACCAGAACCAGAACCAAACTCAAGCTAACAGAACCAGAACCAAACTCAAGCAAACAGAACCAGAACCAACTCAAGCAAACAGAACCAGAACCAGAACCAGAACCAAACTCAAGCTAACAGAACCAGAACCAAGTCAAGCAAACAGAGCAGAACCAAACTCAAGCTAACAGAACCAGAACCAGAACCAAACTCAAGCAAACAGAACCAAACTCAAGCAAACAGAACCAAACTCAGGCAAACAGAACAAGAACCAAACTCAAGGAAATAGAACCAAACTCAAGCAAACAGAACCAGAACCAACTCAAGCAAACAGAACCAGAACCGAACCAGAACAAATTCAAGCAAACAGAACCAGAACCAAACCAGAACCAAACTCAAGCAAACAGAACCAGGACCAAACTCAAGCAAACAGAACCAGTACCAAACTCATGCAAACAGACCAGAACCAAACTCAAGCTAACAGAACCAGAACGAGAATCAAACTCAAGCAAACAGAACCAGAACCAAACTCAAGCAAACAGAACCAGAACCAAACTCAAGCTTACAGAACCAGAACCAAAGTCAATCAAACAGAACCAGAACCAAACTCAAGATTACAGAACCAGGACCAAAGTCAATCAAACAAAACCAGAACCAAACTCAAGCAAACAGAACCAGAACCAACTCAAGCAAACAAAACCAGACCCAAACTCAAGCAATGCATGCGACCTAAGGAACCCCGGATTCTGAATTAAAGGTAAGACCGTGGTGCTGGTCATCATTCGGTCTCATAGATCCATAGTTCTTGGCATAACTTCTGTTACTGGACACTGACCCTAACAGTTAAATAAAGAAGGTTTAAGGGGCATTTAGACTTTGCATTACAAACAAACTGTAAATAAAGGTTGTGTTACCAGGGGCACCTTCTCATATTTACTCATTGGAAGGGTATCCAAAGGGCACTTTGTCATGTTTTATTCACTGGGAAAGGCAGGATGAAGGCACTATGTCATATTTTATTTACTGACAAATTAATCCAGAGGGCACATTGTCATATTTTGTCCACTGGGAAAGGTATTCAGATGGCCCTTCGTTGATTTTTATCCACTGGGAAGAGCATCCAGAGGGCACTTTGTCACGTTTGATCCACTGGTAGGGTATCCAGAATGCTATTTACTCTCTTAGCTGTCCTTCTAGTGGATAAAGAATGACATTTTTTCCTCTGAAAGGTCACCAGAGAGGACATTTATATTTTTCTATATACTACAGGGCATCCATAGGGTATTTCTCATAATACATTGTCAAGGAGGTATAGTTCCCACACATACTTTTAACTAAGTCTGTATCAGTAATCTACAAATTTACTTTAAACTAATCACTCAACAACTGTCCAATCCCTCAGTACCCCTCCCCCCAAACCCTGTACACCACTGTCTCACAGTGCCTTTAAATAAGTCTTTTTAAAATGTCCTTTTTTCTCTGATATCATTTAACTGTACAATCATTTCTACTGTCCTCTTTCTCCACTCACCGCCTCACTTCCTTCCTTGCCCACGCCTTGCTATCTCCATCTCCCCTCTAACCCAGACACCCCCTGTGCAGCCTCGCCCCAAATCCCCCTTCAACCTTAAAACTCTCTCTTCTAAATCTCTCTTCCCCCGGCCCCCACCCCCACACCTCTTCCAGATGCACATCATTAAAAAACTCACACTGGTTCTTGGACATTAACTTGAAGCTATTCTGAAGTTAAGCTGTTAGCACTCTCTCAGGAAGACACTTTTTATATTTCATAATATCATCACCGCTGAGTGATGGAGAAGATGAGTTATAAGGTGATCTTCTACGCTCTCCATAAAGACATTAAGCATCAGTGTCAGCATGTGTGTGTGGCTATGTGTGTGTGTGTGTGTGAGGAGAAGAGAGAGAGACAGACAGAGAGTGGTTAACCAATGTTAACACGGTATATCCCGGATATCAGTGTGTGTCAATCCCTGCACTAAGCCTGGGCTCTGCAGGGGTTCCCTCCTTATTTAGGTCATCAGATGGTTAAAGAGTTAAACTCCTCTGGATGAATGCGGACTAAAAACTCCAACTGGTTTCAGCTGTAACAGCTGGCCTAAATCCTTCACATCCATGCAGAGGTGGATTCCATCAGGAGCAAACCGTAGAGCCCCAACATCACAGGGAGTCAAATAATTGCTCTTGGTTTTGAGATAGTCTGATCAGCTGTTCTGGGAAGAAGAATAGAGACCATTAACCCTGAAGTGGAAACGCTATGAAACTCTGAAGTTCTTGTCCTGTACTTGAGGTTTCCATTTTTTGTCTACTCCAAAATTCTTACAGGGGAAATTCAATATTCAATATTCTGTACAATTCTTCAATGATAGTTTCAAAAGAATCATTTACTTTTAAGAAATGCATTTACAAATAGATATTAGTAATACTCCAGCCTTCTGACCATAAAAAGCAATTTAAGAGTTAGCCAATATCAGGTATTTTCTCATATTTGATTGAAATCCTGTTACTTGTTATATTGTATGTAGACCAGTGAAAGAAAAAGAAGAAGAAGAAGAAGAAAGGTACTTTATTAATCCCCAAGGGGGAAATTCAATTTTTCCACTTGTGTTATTTTTGGTCATGCTACACGCACAGTTTGGTGTATATACATACAATTTAATGCACAAACATGCAGTGGACATGCACTTAGGTAGAGATGTCAGAGTGAGGATGCTACCATCAACCAGCGCACCCCAAGCACTTGGGGGTCCAGTGCCTTGCTCAGGGGCACCTCGGCAGTACCCAGGCAAGTCAACCAGCACCTCTCCAGCCACCAATCCACTTACCAAACTTCGTCCATGCTGGGACTCGAACCGGCGACCCTCCGGTTGCCAAGCCAAGCCCTATGAACTGAGCTACTGCCATCCCGGTGGTCTGATTCACCAGCTCTGCAAGAGTTGTGTCCTAAGTGAGGGTGTGAAGCCTGATTTATACTTCTGCATCGAATCAGCCGTGCAGCCTACGCCATATTTCTGCATAGCTCCCGTACCTACGCAGAGGCCTTCGCACGTAGCTCATGCTCCTCCAAAATGTAGCTACGCGTTGAATTGACATGTACTGCAAGCCCTGTGATTGGTCCATTTTATTTCCCACATTTACAGCACTTCCGGGATCCCCGCTCATCAACAGGGTACTTCATTTCCTCCAATGGGTCTTCTCTATTCTTCCCAGTAATCATGTCTGTATGATAAACAGCAACATGTATCAGCTGTAGATTAACATGATATGCTCTGAATCTCTGTGGAAAAGTAAACAGAGATCATAGCTGGGAAGTATAAACCAGGCTTAAGAGCTTCTCTAAACTGTACATTGAAACTTCAGTTATCAGTTTGTAACTTAAGTTGTGTCACTGTTTGGTTTAGCCCATAGCTTAGCGTAACGTCCAAACTAATCTAAATAATGCAGCAGATCTGACGTTTATATTCGTCTTGGCCGATCAATGAAAGGGGTTTTTGTTTAAGTGATATCTGCCAATAGACAGATTGCCTCTATACAAGCTAACGGCTGATCCCTTGTGTTTCATGCCTTGGTTTCTCTGCTGTGTAATCTGTGTTATAAATTATCCTCCTCTCTACTTGGGTCTGGTGGCCCCCCCTTGGGTCTGGTGGCCCCCCTAAAATGTATGCACCTGAAACTGGCCTGGCTCTGCAATTCGCAAGTCCCCTCCCAAGGGTCTGGGGGCTGCCTTTGCAGAGCCGGGCCTGGCCGATACCAGTATGCTGGCACCTACAGCTCCTCCCTCCACCATGCCCTCTCATCATCCGCAGTGGCACACTACAAGCTTACTAGAGTCGACTTATAAATACCCTGTAAATACCCATCAAACTACAACATGCACATAAACATCAACACCCATATAACTGCACACACACATTCATAATCCCCCTTCTAAAACCTCTCTTGTCCTTCTCAAAATCAAGCATTTTTTCTCTTCTAGTCTTTATCTTCTCTTTCTATTGTGTTTTTTCTCTTTTCTCTTTCTTGACAATCCCCTCCATAACAGTCTACTCTCACCTTGTCTGTTCTGTTTTTTTTTTTTTGTTTTTTTTTTTTTGTTTTTTTTTTTTTTTCTCTGTGTGTGTTTTGTTTTGTGATCGTCACCTATAGTCCAACTCTTCTTTTCTAACCGTTTTTTTTTTTGTTTGTTTGTTTGTTTGTTTGTTTTTTGTTTGTTTTGTTTTGTTTTTCTTCTAGTCTCTTTGTTTGTTTTGGGTTTTTTTGTACTTTGTTCTATACTTGATGGCTTTGTTTGGTTGTTGCTCTCAAGTTCTATGGTTTGTTTTTCTTTTGTGTTCTGTTTGATGTCTAGCACTTTTGTGTCTGTTGCATATATTAAATAAAAAAAAAAAAAAAAAAAAAAAAAAAAAAAAAAAAAAAAAATTATCCTCTGTCTTTCTTGTGTTATTAGTGATCCATGTCTTGTGTTGTATTCTTGTGTTTCTTAGTCTAGTCTTGTGTTTCCTGTTTTATTTTGTAGTTCTGATCTCTGTGTTTCCAGTTTAGTTCTACTTCCTGTCCTTGTGTGTTTCCCTCCTTGTTGATTAACCTGATTAGTTTCACCTGTGTCCTGTGTTCACACCTGTGTTAATTACTCTGTGTGTTTAGTCTCTCTGTTTCCCCTGTTAGATCATTGTACGCCTTCCTTGTGTTTTCTGTGTGTTTCTTTATCCCAGTGTTTTCTTTTGGATTTACTTCTTGGACATTTTAGTAAATTTTGTTTGTACTTTTGTTCTTTTATTATTAAAATCCCTCCGTTTCTCCCCATTGCAACAGTATCAGGCAAGAGTGAGACAACGTTTCACTTCCAAGACTCCAGGACCTGGTCTCCTTGTCTGCTAAGTGTTTACAGAGTGTTGCATCATTTTAAAAATGAGCACATATTAACATTTGGTGTGAAGTCTTTGCTCTATTTTCAATTAAACATAGGATTTAAATCATTTGCAAACTATACACATCCATATAAATGAAGATTTTACACAGTGCCTCAACTGTTTTGGACTAGTATACCTAAAGAGCTGCTTCCTCTATTAGTGGTTAGATTAGCAGAGTTTGATGATGTCAGATTAAGACCTTTTGCTTGACTAAACTTGTCTTAAACAGATAATCAATAAGCAGAGTTATTCCTTCAGAGGGGAACGCCAGCATAGATTATTTACTTAGTCTTTCATTTTTTAATGGAAAAGAAGAAGGCAGGATATTGAGTGTGTGGTGCACTGATGAGAGGAATGACAAAGCTTGGAAGAAGAGGAGGACTGGTAGAGTGAGAGAAGAGCAAATGATAGGAGGGAGGATTGTTGACAGATTGAGTTTAGATAAGACAGGAACAAAGATGTTGATAAGAGAGAGAGAGGGATGATGCAGGCATATTGCATAACCCTTCGTCAGTCAAGGAGAAGGGAGGGACAGAGAGAGAGAGAGAGAGAGAGAGAGAGAGAGAGAGAGAGAGAGAGAGGGAGCAGCAGAAGGGATGATTGGAAGATAAACAGAGGAAAGAACAGGCAGTGACGCAGTCTATGAATGAAGAGAAAGTATCGCTGACTCCTCCTCTGTATAAACCTGATGAAGATGACTGACTTACAGCCACACCCTCATCTTTGAGTCATGGAGAGTCACTGCTGCAGCATCAGGAGGGAAACACACACACAGCTCAGTTTGAAGAAAAACATCAGACACATGAAACTGATAAATATTAATATTAGACCAATATTAGTCAAATATTAGACTAATATAAATCTAAAAAGCAAACTCAAGAGCTACCTTTTTAGTCTTATTTCTAACTGAGTTTCATTCCACCTTACTTTATTTATTTACTTATTTATTTATTATCTAGTTCGAATTTCAGTCATTTTTTTTTTGAAAATATATTTATTGCTTTTATAAACATAGAAAATACAGACTTGACAACACACAAACAAAGCAAAACTTAAAAAATAAAGGCTAACCCCCCCCCCTCCCAAAAGGAAAAATAAAAAAAACAACAAGAAAGAGCACGTCTGTTGCAATAGCAGCCTTGATCACATTAAAACCTTATCTTAAGCAGTTCTTATTAGGAAAAAAAAAGAAAAACTTGAAAAAACAAAGACACATTTGCAGCAGGATGGTGCAGTTATGACGCAGAATATTAATGTGTGCCACAAAGAAAGTTCAGCAAAGGGTCCCAGATCTTATTGAACACACTTCCTCTGTCTTCTTTGTGGAATCTCAGTCTCTCAAGGTTCAGAGTGTTCTTTCAGTCATTTTTTAAGTCTAACTATAATCAACAAATATATATTATATATTATATATACAGTTTTAAATTTGTATATTTTTTATTTATTTATCATCCAGTAAAATTTTTGGTAATATACTGTCTAATTTAAACTATTCTAGACACATATATATTATTCATAGAGTTTTACATTTGTATTTATTTTTTTATTCCATGTGGATAATTTAATTATTCATTTAGTTATTAATTAGATCATCTTGTGATTTTTACAGATGACCTCTCAGCATTTTAACATTTTATTCTGTTTCACTTTGCTTTGTTTACTTTTAGTGTAGCATCTTAGTTTCTCTTACTGGTTAGATATTTTATTGTTTTATTATCTTAGTAATTTATTCTATTTTGGTGAATTAAATTTTCCATCTTATTTTACCTCCAGTGTTTCTTCATTGAGATATATGACAGCATTTCCTCAGTTTGTCAGCAAAATATTTGTATTTATTTATTTATTTTGTATTATTTATTTATTTATGATTTCATATATCATGTTTTTAACCTTGCATATGGATTGTGGGGCTGAGGTTAGGGTGAGGGGGCGTCTCCTTTTTTTGTATTTTTTTTTGTATTTTTTTAGGCATTTTTGCCTTTTTTATTTGATAGGACAGCTGAAGAGAGACAGGAAATGTGGGGAGCAGAGAGTGGGGGGGGGGGGGGGGGGGGGGGGGGGGGGGGGGGGGGTGAGGGGGACATGCAGTGAATTGTCAAGGCTGGAATTGAACCTATGATCTCTGTGACAAGGACTATAGCCTCTGTACATGGGGCTGGCGCTTAGACCGCTAGGCCAATGGCGCCCCTTTGTATTTTCAATTAATTATTGTTTTAATTATTTTTATGTACAGCACTTTGTGTTGTGCTTTACAAATAAAGTCTGATTGATTGATTGTACTTCTAAGAACACCTGACAGAGTCTTTCAAAGACATTATACACTGTTATTCATAGGGGATCATCTTGAAATAACAAATAGCACCTTGTCACAAGATAAATCATCCAATACTGATGAACACAAGACATTTAAATTTGCTGAAGAATGCTTGATTTTATATGAGAAAGGAAATTTAGCTCATAATAACGTGTGTCTGATGTTTTTAAACAATGGATGAAATGATAAAGAAAGGGATCGTTTCAAGTGACAGATTAAAAAGTGAATACTCACTAATATCCCCCCATGACTAGGCAGATGTAAAGATGTAATGTCTCCTGTTAAAATGCACTGGACACTCAGACCGGTCCAGAAGTGGTCCTAAGGAGTGTAGAGTGTTGACCTTAGGCTGCCTGAAGTCCTGGAGCAGAACACTAAACACTGCTCATTAGCCTGCTAACAACAGCTAGCTACTTCTCTCCATGTAACACAGAGTGGTGGTTATTTTAGTGGCTGCAAGAACAAAAGATAAAGAGGGTCTGTGTCTCGGCCCACAACATATGTCTCAACATCATGTGATCCTGCGATCTGAATGAGCTGTGATTAACTTTGAATAAACACCGTCACTGAGGTTCAGTCAGCTTCATTTACAGTCAAACACACAAGTGACACGACGCCTCTGTCATCAGGTGTTTGTCTTTTTGATGTGTTTTTGTTTATACTGTTTTCGTGCTTGTGTACTGTAGACAGTATTAGGTATTTGGGAGATTACACACAAACCCACCAAATCAAATGGGAGCCATAATCCCAGATAATCCTATAGAAACCTCTGCCTCTCCAGCAGCCAGTCAGTCATCTGGCTAGCTGCATCCAAAGACTTTCCAATATTAAGCTTTTGTTTTTGTGATGTCCTATCAAACACACACTCCTCTGTGCTGGGTGGTCAACAGGCTTTCTTACAATAATAAAGACAACATGAAGAGGAGAGAGTAGATTACAGATAGAAGGTAACATGAGGGAGACATAATGAGAACGCTCTGAAGCAAAGATGGATTTTATTGTTTCATTGTTTATGATTCTGTTTTATTGTCTATTAAGGTGCAAGTGTGGGGATGTCTGTGTGATTTTTATTATTGTATATATGCATTTTAAAGGTCAATCAACTGACTAAAAAAATATGCATTTAAATGTGTTTTAAATTGTGACATTTTATTGTATTTTAGCTAACTAGCACTTCCTTTTGTCTTGCAATCTAATGCAGCTATCTGCAACCCCATACAGGTCATGCAAGTGCATCTAAAAGATTCAGAATACAGTTTAAAAGTTTTATACTTGTATCAGTTATTTAAGAAAGTGTAAATGCATTATATTCTAAATTGATTCCACATAAACTGAAGTAGTTTCAAGCATTTTTTTCAGTTTTGATGTTTATGGCCTGCAGCTCAAAGAGTATCCCTCTGTGGATCACCCTCCTTGTGGAGCCACAGAAGGTCATTGCTGAAAAAGGCTGGCTGTTGGCAGAGCGCTGCATCGAGTCATGTTTATTGAAAGTTGAGTTGAAGGGAAAAGTGTGGTGGGAAAAGGTGAACAAGCAACAGGGATAACCACAGCCTTGAGAGGAGTGTCAAGAAATTCACGAACTTGGGGAGAGCTTCACGAAGAGTGGACTGAGGCTGATGTCAGAGCATCAAGAGCCACCATGCTCTGACGTCTTCAGGAAAGAGACTATAACTGTCAGGTTCCTGATATTAAGACACTCCTGAACCAGAGACAACGCCAGAAGAGTCTTACCTGGGCTAAAAAATAACTGTACTACTGCTCAGTGGTCCAAAGTCCTCTTTCCAGATCAAAGTTAACATTTCATTTTCAAATCAATGCCCTAGAGTCTGGAGGAAGAGTGGAGAAGCACAGAGTCCAAGGTGTTTGAAGCCCAGTGTGAAGTTTCTGCAGTCTGAAATGGTTTGAGGTGCCGTCATCTGCTGGTGTTGGTCCAATGTGTTTTATATCAAGTTGCAAAGAAAGAGTCATGTATTCTCCAGATATTAGGAGTTGCAGCAGAAACCAGAGTGTTGAGGAAGGGCAAACTCTGGTTTACATTGTTCACAAAGTAGAACATTTGTCAGCACAAGACTGTGTGCACAATATAACCGTATTGTGTGCATAAGTTAATATCTTATGTGCACAGTACAAAATTACTTTTTGTGACTTCAGGAGATCAGTACTATTCTCTGTATGGACTCTAGCACTGTGGAAGAAGCGCACAAATAGAAAGTCACTCAAGTTTTAAATGTAAATTAGGCTGTTGTCTAAAACAACACAAACCCAAAATAACAACTTCAGATAATGTTGAAAAACTCTTCTTTGCAGTGGCTTCTGTAGTGAAAGCTTGCCACTAATTGTGTAATGAAGATGTCCACAAATGTTTGATTCTCTGTAGCAGACCTTTGTTTCTCTGGATAATTATTTGGTGTTCTTTTTTCCTGAGAGGGTTTAGGCGTTTTACGACCAGAGGAACTTTATCCCGGAACTACGTGCGTTTCAACCGGTGGACCCAGGGTCTAAATTTAGTTCAGGGGTAGATATCCTCCCCCCTAAAAAGCACCTGCTAGGGGGGTTGTACTTTTCAAAGGTCCCGGGGCTTTTTGGGCCTGCAATGCTGAATGTGTCTGATTGGTAGATTAACCTCAGTGTTTGTATTCCTCCCTCCGTCCACAATAACATCACACACATCTGTGATTCACTTGATTTCTCTTTCTTTCATTAGTTTTTATTTGTTCTATCTTTTTTGTATGTGTGTGTACTTTTCAAAAGAAGAAGCTGTGATTCTCTTGATTTAGCAGCTTGTAACAGTAGTCTTCTCTCAGCCCACCGTGAATGCGTCTCTCCTCCCGGTGTTCCGGTTTTAAAAGTGACCCTGTAAACTGGAGACCCTCAGCTGAAGGTGTCAGTGTTTGTGGAGTTTACACAGCTGTTGAAACACAGAGGGAGTTCCTGGGAATGCAAACTAGTTTAGTTTTTATTAAGATTTCAAAATATCCTCATCAGATATTTAATGATCGTCTAAAGACGTTTATGAGGGATGCATCCAGCTGAGAGTCTCCAGTTAACAGGGTCGCCGTTTAAACCAAAACACCGGCCGATCTCTGCCCCGGCTTTTTGAGCTCAAAAGGATTTTAAAGCTGTGTTGAAACGTCTTTGCTACTCGCGCTTATCTCCTCTCACGTGTTGATTCAGTGAATCCATCTGTGATGAAATATAGCACCATCTAAAACAGCGCCAGCTGAGTCTCTTCATGCTAACAGGCTAACTGTTGTGTTGCTCATAATGATACCTGCCTGTCCGTCTGCTTCTATGGTGTCATCTGTGATGAATGGCATTCATCTTTGTTTTATTGCCCTCTACTGGTCTGGTGGTGTAGTGCATTTACTTTGATTTCGCCCCTTCCATACGTCACTGGCCTGATTTGCACAATCTACCCGGGGCTTCAGCCCACATTGGAAACGCAGACAACAATGGGCATGGCCGTGGGAAGTAGGGGTGCTGAGGGTGCTGCAGCACCCACTGTTGGAAAAGGCATCACACAATTTTTTCTGGATGCATAAATAAGTTGAAACAAATCCATTAATTAACACAATAAATCAGTTTTTTTCCCATTGTATTATTTTCTGAAAATGCAATGCCTGAGGAAGATTTGAGAAATAATTATAGCAATTTTAAATAATTGTTCATTTTAAAATAACCTGATGCGTGGGCCCTGTGAGTGTGCCTGCTTAAAAGCTAAATGTATTTGGATAAGTTCTGTTCAATGCACTTTACCCGCCTTATGGGTCTGTTTTACCAGGTTTGGCTTGTATGCTCTTTGCTGTACACCAGGGTATGGAAGTTGCAATTGGTGAATTTATAATGAAAAGTTCTCTTGAAAGCTTGTATTCAAACCAGATAAATAAAAATAAAATGTATGTGCGCTATAGCCTATCAGTTGCATAAGTAACCTAAATGCAAAAAGAAAAAAAATTGCACCTCTTACTACAGCACCCCCAACTTAAAGCCACTTCCCACAGCTCTGACAATGGGGGCACAGGAACCTTTTAGTTCAGGGTAAAGTAGTTCTGGGGGCTAAAAGACCCTGGAACTCTTGGTCAAAATGCACCTTTTGTTTTATAGGAAGTTAGTCTTTATTTAAATCTGTTTTTAATCAGTAAGAGTCCTTTAATTCAGTCATCTTATTCTTTAGGCTCTCATTAAAGTGTAGGGCCTACATATCCATACAGCACAATAATCAATCTTTCGTTTTTACAGCAGCACGTGAACGCAACAGTGGCCTTTGCTGCCTGCAGATTCCCTTTTTTCTTCCTGCGTCCTGATTGGCTGTCCTTGTTGAGGAGGGGGGCGGGGCTTTTGTCTGGCTTGTCCTGGCACCAGTCTGCTCTCTGCAAGCAGTGAAAGGTGGAGAGAGAGCTTTTCACCATCACACTCTCTGACTGACACACACACACAAATATACACACACACACTACCACACTCAGCGCGAGGAACCAGGACACATCCAAACGGTGAGTGGACACAGAGTTTTGTTTTATGGTGTTTTTTGGGGGGTCTTGATTTGTGGCGTGTCATCATCGCGTGATTGTGCGCGTACAGTACTGTATCCTCCTCGCGCTGCGCCATCCTCCCGATGCCCTGCTGAATGAGTGATGATGAAATTCATGGCATATTCATGGTGGGTGGATTTAGGTCTGCAGTGGCACGGATAGGAGGCCTACATTTAGCAGATTCTATGGTGAACTGGGATTTTTTTGACATTGTCTTGCACGGTGGTTCCCATCTCAATGGTGGAGAGGGGGAGTGGGCGTGTGAGGAGGGGAATCTCTGTGTGCCATGCAGAGCTCCGTGGATTCGTGTCTCTTTGTTATGGTGGTGCCGCAGTCGGGATGGTACACCCTTCTGCTGAAAAAAAACACACACACACACTGGGGTAGAGTACTCCAAAAATACTCCTCTCTTACCCATGCATGAGCTCCTTTGCAACCATTGCAACCATTAATGAGTGTAATGCTTTAATTGCATGCAATGGTGTCCTATATCTTTAAATCTTATCTCATACAGGACTTCAGTTCTCTGCAGATATTGATTGCAATGCTTGTATTTGTGTTATCATTTCTAGGACAGCTCTCTGTTTTTCTCAAAGGCAATCAGGTGCAGCTCCAGATCACTCCAGGCCCTGTTATATAAAGGGGTTTTCATCTGATCTTACTGAGCCTACACACCAGTTTTAGGAAAAACTCTTATGGTTTTTCTATAAGGACTAAGCCTGTAGTTATACAATAACTCCCCCCTCCACCCCCTACCCCCTTATTCCACACACACACACACACACACACACGGACACACACTGCATCCTCTGTCTCTATGTGGATTAGTACACATTGTTCTATTTATGCACATGTCTTTCTCTCTCCCAGCTCTCTGTGTTTCACATCTTCACTTTTAAAAAATATACACCATGCAGTCTTTGTGTGTGTGTGTGTGGGGATAATACATGTATTGTAAAGTCATTGATAAATAAGGTACTGCAGCACAGACAGACACGCTGTGCAAAACCCTATTGAGAAAAGAGGCCCTTACACTTCCCTGACAGTCAGACTGTCTGTATTATTATGGAGGATGAAGACACCAAGGGTCTGTTCTGGATCTGCGTGTTGCACGGCTTGCAGAGCTGCATGATGTCTCAGCCCAAAGCACATGGCTGCACTGTTGCATAAAAAAAGGACATATTTTTTTAGAGTTGGGTGCCTGAATGGTTACGGTAATTGAGTCTGACATGTTTGGTATCTTGGGAAAGTTTAAATTAGTGTTCTGTGAGTCAGGGGAAACATGCTAATACTGATGCACCTGCCGGAGGCCGGCTTTGTTTGTGTGCTTCTCTCCAACTCGGCCTACCTGTCAACAAAAGATCACTTTAAGTGGGACAGTTCATTTCCACACCCAGACTTGATTAGACAACAAATATCTGATGACTCATGATAGTCCTTTACAAACTTTATCCCACTCAGGGTTTTTCTCTCACCTTTGAATGTGTCTCATAGATTTGATTCAGCTGTTGTTTTTCACAGTCACAACAGATATTCAGATTCCCTGTTTATAGTTACCTAGCATTCAGCATTCAGGGTGACGTCAGAGGAAAATGGCCGCCTTGGATAGGGTGAATTCCAGTACTGGAAAGCTTTGCAGGTAAAAGCTCTGGTGTGAAATCTCATTTCAAACACAAATCAAATCAGAGTTGGAAATAGATGCAGATAAAGATCAATACAGCGCAAACAGAAGAACACTGCCTTTCTCTCATTACTGGCATCTGTGTTGACTGAAGATATGAGAATACGCTCCTCACCCTCACCTGCACAGCTGTTAGCAGCGGCCCTCCATAAAAAGCAAACATTTGAGGCGACGTTATTATGACTGATCAGTGATGGTCAGACTCATCAGACAGAGGCACAGCATAAGATAGGAACAAAAACATAAATGAAGGTAAAAAACAAATCATATGAGTCTATTTTTATATTACTAAGTGTCCAATTCCTTAGTCTTTTGGCGCAAATTTAAATTCAAACTAACAGAAAACAGTAAAACTATGCAAAATTGAAATAACACAGGATCACAGAGGCTGCTGGTAAACACTGTGAATATAGATTGTGTGTGGCTAACATTAGCAGAGCTAGCACCACCAGCCCTCAGTCCCCCTTGCAGGCTAACATCCACATTACACATTGCTCCAGTCGGTTATCTGCCAGTTTAACAAGACATACAACAGCCTAACCGATTATAAGTATTTGGGCATTCAGATGGATAACTTATCAAAGTGTAATGTTCATGTTTGTGTCTTGTGTGCCAAATTGGCCCAAAGACTGCATTTTCTTAGTAGACTCAGATTGTTTGGCGTAAGTACGAGTGTGATGTTGACCTTCTATAATGCTGTCACGGGAAGTCTGATCAGATATGGGATGGCAGCCTGGTTTGGCCCTATATCTGTTCAATGTAAATCTAAGATTGAATTTTTGAAAAAATGTGCCATGAAAGTGATTGGTTAGAAAAATGACGTGTCCCTTCGAACCATCTTTGAAAAGCCTGTTGTCAATCAGGCACAAAAAATGTTGAAGGACTCTTCACATGTTCTTTATTCAGAATATGGATTATTGCCCTCTGGAGGACAGTTCAGAGCGAGCAGATATAAAAGTAATCGCTTCAAGCTCTCCTTCCTCCCTACTTCCATCACTCTACTCAACAAATAATCTGCACGAACATCATTTTTACTGCCACATTGGTATTTTAATGTATATTGGTATTTTGTTGTCATTGGTATGCCACTGTGACATGGTTTTTCATCTTTGACAGTGAGCATGTTATTGTAATGTTGGTATGATGAATGCATTGACTTTGAGCAGCACTGCACTTATGTCAATGACAAATTTCCCCCTGGGGACAATAAAGTTTGTCTTATCTTATCAATCATTAAGCATGCTCCAGCTCCAGCTAGTGGCAGGTGGACGCACTATGGCATAGATTCAACATGTGACTAGCATTTCAGGCCTATAGCTATAAAGATATCAGTGATTTGTTGATTCTGGTGCCAACTAGCTAGGGTGATGATGTTTAATAGTTTAGTTTATTGATGCGCACATCCCTATATTACCACAAAAGTTATCATATGCTATTGTTACAGACTTCCCCGAGTAGAGGTATGAATGCAAACTAAAAGCCCTGACATGAACAGTGGTGTCAGACGAGAACTAAGGGGGTGACTGGTTCTCAGTAGGGGAAACTGAATAAGGATTAGCTCTAGGGATGCACCGATCTGATCCTGGTATCGGCTAGTGGTGCAACGGATCATCGTTGATCCGTGATCCGTACGGATGCCTCTCCACGGGTCGGCACGGACGTGGTCCGCGGATCGGTTGATGAAAAAAGTGCGTGTTCACGTGATGACCGCATGTTCAATCCACACTTACTCGTCAAGCGCAGCTGTTGTCATGGCAAGTGAAGGAGCAGAGGAACTTGAAAAACCTCCTGCATCTTGTAAGTCACATGTATGGGAGCATTTTGGGTTACCCTGTGAAATACAGTGAATGCTGAATGTGCTTGAGCCACGTTATGAAACTCCGTTGCGCACCCACTAGACCAGAGGCCGTCAATACGCGGCCCGCGGACCGCATCCGGCCGCCTATTTATGGCCCCCGAACTGTTATTCCTTCACTCTGTGGGGGTCACCGTGTGTTTACCGGGACTTGTCTCCATGTCAACGATACGCAGACAGGCTGTTACTGGGTCACTTAGAGTCCACTGCTGCTAGTGCAATTTTTAACTTTCACTTTCATTTCTGGAGCAGTTTGCATGTTGGCACTTTGCCAGCTGTAGGACCCTAGAATGCACGAAAACGGTGTGTTCAGTTTGCATCTCAAAGAAAAGTGGACGGTGAAAATCAGCAAATGAAAGAAGAATGAAGTGAAACTTTTGAAGTTCCTCTGCTCCTTCACTTGCCATGCTGTGAAATGCAGTGAATGAGGCAGGACTGGGCCCACAGATAGGGTGCTTTGCACATGCAGTACATTTTGAGTTGAATCTTGTTTTTATTTAATGGGCAAAAGTTTACAAGGGTTTTACAAAATAAATGGAGGACAATGTTATATTTGTCTTGTTTTCTTTTTTTTTTGCTGATCCGAAAAATGATCCGATCCGTGACTCAAAACCGTGATCCGATCCGAACCGTGAGTTTTTTGATCCGTTGCACCCCTAGTATCGGCTAGATCTGACTCAAAAAGCTAGATCGGATATCGGTGACAAGGGGCCGATATATAGTGCCGATCCATATGGCAGATCTATTCATCTCAGTTATAGGCTTTTCTCTGTTTACAACAGCCATGTGTCTCCTACGTCATCAGCGCCAGCCGTGACTGAGTTTGTGCATTTTTGCCCGGTGGAGCATGATGGAGGATAACTACTCTAGACTCTGCAGTTTAGGTGCAGTTCACGCTTCTTTTGCTAACAACTCCACCAGGAAACTTGAAACGTGCAGCGGTAATGTTTCGATGGATGGAAGTCGAGCTGAAAAATATAATGGAAGCCCAAAGGAAGAAGTTTACGTCAGCTGTAGCCGACTGCAAAGGGGCAAGAAACCTTCGTTTAATGGATTCAAAGTGTGAAAAAATAGACAGGATATTGGATTGAATTGCTCCTGATCCTTGAAATTAAGGGATTCCAGCCTCTGGTTTAGCACTTGGAACCCAGGTACAGTTCACCATCAAGTCAGAAAAGCCTGAAGTTGCCAAAACATGATTCTATCCTCACATTAAGGAATAGAGATTGTCAAATCAATACAGGGATCGGATCGGCTAGTATTGGTATCGGCAGATAACAAAGCCCAGGTATCGATATCGGTATTGGGACCTAAAAAGTAGGATTGGTGCATCCCTAATCAGCTCACCTGTGCGCCGGTCCGCTGGGATGTACTGGTCGGCGTGGGTTGTGTGGGGCGAGCACAAACTTCTACGAGGAGTTCGTTTTGATTGGTTGGTTGGGACAAGTTTAAAAGCGTTGTTGGTTCTCCAAGGGTTTTCAGACGTCTCTCTGGTTGAGTCTCGTGTTGATCTGTTGGCGTCCTCTTCACTTCCCATCAGGTGACGTCATACAAACAAGACCAAGCCCCTTTTCATGGGTGGCACCTCAGCCACAGGATGCGTTTAACATTGTCCGACAAAACCCGTGATGACAACCGAACCCAATCCCAATTTCCTACATGAGAACCAGTCAAAACAAAATAAAGAAAAGAAAAGAAGAGGAGGGTTTAAGGTACCCCTTTGTCCTAACACTATCAACACATTGCATTTCTGCTTCTCCTTCTATCACCTTTAAATCCCAACACCGTTGAGGCATATGACTGTTCAACATGAGTCTGGTTCTGCTCAAGGTTTCTGCCTCTTTAAAGGAAGTGTTACCTCAGCACTGCCTCAAAGAGCTCTGCTCACAGTGGATTAAGATAAAACTGAATCTTGTTTTATCCTACCTTGATGTTGGAACTTTGTAAATACTATAAACGAAGAGTACGGTCTAGACCTGTTCCTACTTGAGGTAACAGTTGTTTTGAATTGGTGCTATATAAATCAGTCCCTCCAGGAAGTTGCGATTTCGCGATCGCAACTGTCAACGCAAATTCAACCAATCAGCGCGATTTTTTCGCGGCCTTGCAATTTTATACAATCACTGCAACTTTCCCGCAAATTTGACCAATTACCTTAATCTCAGCCCCTGCACGTCATTGGTTTTGTCATCAATTTAACTTCCTTGGAACATAAACGTAAGTCCTCACTTGATCGGCACTTTTCAAAACACGCACAGAGAACGGGTGAAGAGAGGGGACAGCAGGCAGGACAAGTGACCATGACAACGTTGTTATTTATAGATTGAGGGGCTCAGTGTTAGCTTGGTCTCTACCTGCAGCAGGTGTGCTTTATGAACCAGCTCTCCTCACCTCCATGCATCTGTCTCATCTTCATTGAGGATTTTAACCCCCCGGTGTGCGTTAGTGACAAAGACACAACCGGGGGGCGTCTGTTTAATATTTGATGTTTGACGTTGTTGCCGTGGTTACCGTAAAAAGCTCGGCATCTACAGCTTGATTTAATCCAGTTTGGTGAAACATCAGACACATTTAGTAAGTTTGGATCAACTCCTCGTCATCAAAGATGAAGATGCATTTCAGAGTGCCGTGAACTGACTCTGCGCCTGGTCTGTGCCTCAGTCGCTGTGAGGTGCATTCAGGGACAGTCGTAAATGTGCAATACAGTCCTTTCATGGCATTTTTCTGTGAATCAAGAGAATCAAAATACAGTCACAGTGGTCACATCAAGAATGTTTTCTAAAAACAACTGTATTTTAGGATATTTACTTGCCCCTGAGATGTTATTGGAGGAAAAAAGCAAAACAAAATAATCGCAACTTTCACCGCAATTTTTTCAAAAAGCTGTCGCAAATTCAGGCTTTTTGGGCCGCAACAATCACAAGAAAACCCTGCGAAATCCTGGAGGGACTGATATTTCACCATGTAGACTCCCCTCTTTTTAAAACTGTCCTGTAATCCATCCTTAGTTAACAGGTAGGTTCATTTATCAGGTAGAATCAGTAAGCAGCACCAGACTCATTATGCATCTAGGTCCCTTATGCAACAGAGGGTTACAGCGTTCATGCAGAAAAATGAATAGTTTCCTTCTTCCTCAAGAAGAATTACATTTTGAGAATAACAATTAAAACTATCAGTTTCATGCATATTACATAATCAACCCTGGAGCTCCACAAACACAAACACACACACACATTGTGAGGGTGTGTGAGCAGGTATCTGTCAGCTTTATTTAACAAATGGACATTTTGGTACAACGGCAGTGATTACAGAAATATTCCCAGTGGTGGATCTGTGCAAATAATGTGCACTGAATAATCACTTCACTGTAAACACTGTGAAACAGTTTCTTCTCTGGTGCTCTCATAAACAAGCAAACACATGAGCCAGAGCTGGAGAGAAATCAAAGAGAGCTAGACTAAATTTGTTGTAAAGTGGGCAGTGTGCTAGCTAGTGGAAGCAGCTTCACTGGGAGCTTCACTGCATAACCCATGGCATTTTACATCCCTAAGGGAGGCTAATTATGACTCATTAGCTAATGGGATGGGGAAATCAAATGTAATTTCTGCAGTCCTGTTTGCAGTGACATACAAATTTTGTGATACTGGGAAGCAGGAAATAAGTCTAATGAGCCAAACGACTGAACACTTCAGATTTGAAGAGTATTTCTGGATGACAGCCGGTGTGGTCTGGCATCGCAGTGCTGGTGGCGCCCTTAGATGTTGGAACCATAGACATGCTGGTAAAACAGGAAAAGCAGGCAGGCTGGTGGTGCCTGAGACTACAAGCAGGACGTTGGATGGATTATCTGAGATGTTCTAATGCATGTCCGTTGTGATGATGATGCCATGATTTCTGCTTTAGGGATTGGTGGGATTACATGCAATCCCTTCCAGATTACAAGCCAAGCAAACAAGAAATCATGCTTACTCTCAACCAAGCAGGTAAACTCAGCATTTTTCAGTCCATTTTCCAGGCAGTCAGCCATTCAGAGTCTCTTAGGTTTCCAATGAAACGCACAGTAATCCAGTCACCACCCGACCAAGCACTCACTGTTTATATAATATTACATCACAACAATGTCAGTTATCATCAGCTACTTATGCAGGAAATGTGTAGGCTCCTCATTCAGTCAGGAAGTCTAGAGGTCAGGCAGAGAGTGGATATAAGATCTAACAGAGGTGTTACTTCCAGGCTGTCTCAAGGACATGAGAGTAGTTAGAAAACTTTGGATCAAAACATGTTACCTTTTTGTTTCTGTATCAAACCCAGGCTGTATGAAAAAGCTAGATGACCTCTACAGCACCCTCCAGCTATAAAAGGCTCTGCCTGCACTAACGATAAAAGATGCTTGTTTAGCGACAACAGCAGGGGAGAATGGGACGACTGAAATGATAAAAATAATGTGTTAACAGCTTGCATGACTTGGGAATATTGTAATGATATTGTTGGGACAGTGAGAGGATTGGAAGAGTCATCATTAAGACTAGGGATGTACATTTTAAGTATTTTCCGTGATCGATTTTTGGAAATGTTAACGATCAATTATCGATTAATTGATAAAAAAAACATTATTATTCTTACGTCAAAAACAATGCCAAATAGGTTGTTTTCCCCCTAAATTGTATTTTCTACAGCAACAAAATGCAAATAACTGACGGGATTGAATACGGGGACACGTTTGACACGCAGAATATCAACGATCAGGCTCATTAAAATATTCTACGCGGACATAATCTTATAAAGTGAAGGCTCATGATACTAACAGAAAAGTACTTCAGACTCACAGTGTCCAGTTTTCTGTCTACTCGTTCTTATTGAGAGAAATAAACATGTGTATTCGGTCAGGTGTCAGCCGGGAGCGCAACCGGGTCATAATCAGTCCCGCTGGAGAAAAGCTCAGACGGCTCTGATGTTGCTGCTCTGTAAACGTAGCGTACCAGAATTTCCCACCTGTCTGTTGCCTTCGTATCCAAAGGTGGGAAATATCCTGTTTAAAGCTGTCAACCTTTGTGTCCGTGTTGTTGTTGGCAGCAGTTTTGTATTGATCCTCTTTTAAAAAGCGCACGTGGAGACCTGACGCGCAGCCGCAGCCGCCAGCTGAGCGTCTCCGCTGTGCGCAACACCTTTAACAGCTGATTCACATCAAAACATGCTTTAAACTAAAAAACACCTCCCTGATAGATGAGTGTAATATCAGACCACATGATGTTTGTTCCACGTGACGGAAAATTGATAACAAAAATGTGTGTTTCGAGTAATTTCTTAACAATCAATGAATCGATAATCGATTAATTGTGGTCATCCCTAATTCAGACTATATAGGTGTATAAAGATGCAGCGATCAATCTTGATCAGTGGATCAAAATGCAGAATTAACTAATAAAGTAGAGATAGACCGATAAGTTTTTTTCAGGGCTGATACCGATACCGATTATTAGTAGTCAAGAAGGACTATAACCGATATTTGGAGCCGATTATTCATTTGCAGTAAAAGGGAAATATTGGTGTCAAAATTTGGAATAATTCAAACTCCAACACTTAACTTTGTTTAAATGCCTTTAAGCATATGTTCATTAAACAGCCTTTCAGATTTGCAGCATGTTAAGGTTTTTTTTTATCTTAGACAATAGACATCTTTGTTTTAAAATTCTAACATAAAATCCAGGGAGCTCCCAGGCTCAGCAGCATGTTTTATAAAGTTAAATAAAAACTTAAACAAATGAATGGAGCGCCGCCTGCAAGCTAGTTCAGGCAGACAACTCGAGCTGCGCTCAGTCATACTGACATGTCATCATCCTCCCTATCAGCTGATCTCAACATCCTCATTTGGCGGTCTATTTAAGCTGCATGTCTCCCCGTCTCTGTCTCTGCCTCTGCTTTGCAAGTGCTCCTGCTGTCCTGCTCAGTGCTGTGTGCAAACTTTGTACCCACCTCCTCCCCGGCATCCACCTGCGGGCTCCGAGGGGGGTTAGTCCTATCTCATTGCTCCTAAATGTCTGCATTTAAATAATGTATGATGAGTAATGAGGTTCGGAGCCCATACGCCAAACACAATACTGTATGTGTGTGCTGCAATAAACTTTATCTTAAGTGAACGTGAGTTGTCGTACTGAAATAGCTCTCTAAAGTTTTCTACAGTAAATACAGTTTTCCAAAATGTCAATATAACTGAAATGTTAATCTTTGTTTTATGGGGGTATTTCAGTGTTTTTGAAGTGGGGTTGTATGAGTTTGAAATCACTAGTAATTGTAGGGGCCACAACGGATGCTGCTCAGTTCATCCCCTGCAATTAGAAACTGCAGGAGTAATGGAACATAAGCTAGGCTGCGCAGACGGTGTCATTTCTGCCACCTGATTTAGTGAATTTTGAGCCAAAATAACCCAGTTTTAAATTGATCTCTTATCGGCCGTCAGATTTTTAAAAAAGGCTGATGCAGATATGTGTCAAAATGCCGAATATCGGCGCCGATAATCGGTCTATCCCTATAATAAAGTAATAAAATCCATCAGTTTTTCTTTTCTATCGTACACGCAGATGTTTCTCTGTTCTCTCTTGTTGTAATGAAGGTAGTTAGAAGTAGTTAGTCCTTGCAGTAGTTTCACATCCATAGATCATGTAAATGTGTGATTGCTGGTAGTGATGGACACATATATAAAACTCATACACCTCTGGGGTTCCCTTCACTTCTAAGGTAAAATTCAGCCTCTATGAGCTGGGGTTTTTTTCCCTCTGCAAATGTCTCCTGCATCACACCTCTCTCATCAGCCAATCAATCTGCAGCATGAAGCCATGCTCTGTCAAAGTGCTCTGATAACCTGCTACCCTGCAGAAACTCCATCAAACAGCAGATAGACAACGTTAGAGGCTAGCAGGTGAAAAAGTTACGCATTTAGCTGCAAAGGGGCAAGATTTGTTATTGGATATCCTCCATCCAGCCATCTATCCATCCACAATTTCCAGTTCCAATATACAGAGTATGGAAGCTTAGTCCAGTACTAAAGCTGCTGATATGGGGTTTTTTTACGCCCAGGAGTGACTTGGCTGATGCGCTGGACCGTTGTAGGTCAATACGATACCGTTTGCTGTATGTTTTCAATAACATTTCTGCAGGCGTGTCTTTGGTTTGCAGCACAATACAATCCATTTATTGCACCAGCATGCAAAGTGAATACAGCCTCCATCAGTTTCCATTCATCAACAAATCAGCGGTCAAAAACCATCTGCCCTTCCGGGTCAAAACACACATCAAATACCTTGGCAGTGACGTACCTATATAGCTGTGCCCTAAGCAACAAGACAGCAACACCCAGTGGCACCATAATGAATGTGGTTCACAGCTTGACCCAAAAACATGAACATGGCTCTTACACCGAGGCTCTCCCAGGCCAGACAGGATATACAAACCCTCCTGTGAACTATAGTTCTATCCCCGGGGTCTCCTCGGAGTTGGCCCCAGAGGCATCCTATTTAGTTCCCTGGCTCTCTCACCATATTTCGCTGCTTGTAACCATGATCCTGTTCTTTCAGTCACTACCCAATGCCCCTACCTTGGCTCATGATCAAAGGTGAGGGTTGAAACTGGATCGACTGGTAAATGGAAAGGTTGTTCTTCAGGCTTGGCCCCTTTTCACTGCGACAGTCCAATACAAGCAAAACCAAAAGGAAAAGTTCATACTGTATCCAAAGTTTTAAGTCATCAGGAGCACATGCTAATGTCTCTCAATGGGAGCTGGGATGTGCAGTGCTTGTCCACATATTTAGTTAATAAAAAGGAATAGCTTTACAACGGGATAATGTGGCAGCAGCAGAGTTTGTGTCTTTAATGTATCTGGGAGTACTAATATTGCTCTCAAGGACGGCAGAGATCATAAAAGCAAATTGAAAATATAATTGCCTATAGGTAATAGTTTCACCGCTGCTCTATGAGGAAGCTGCAGTGGGAAACTTTTCATTGACACCACTGCGTCGTCTTCTCCAGTCACTCTGTGCTGATGGGAATATTGGTGCAGCAGTCTGTTGCGCTACTGTTTACAGTCAGTTGAAAGACTCCCAGTGCGCTCCATTTACAGTTTGCAAGTCATTTTAATCTATTATTGATGACCTTGAATATCAAAGCTGTTTGGGAACAACAGTCTCTGGGGAGTTTGAGCTTCAGCAGCACAGCCTTGAATATTCAGTATGACCGATGGATGGGGGAGATATTTACTGTACGTGATCAGCTTTTGATATGTTGCATTGTCATTGGCAGTATGTCAGGAAACAGCTTTGAGTGTGTTTTCCTAGCAGGGTAAAACTTGTAGAGCTTCAGTTCTTGATACTATACTAACAGACTGTTGAACAAGCACCTGGAGGTCTGTAATATCCTAATGGGAGCAGTTTGTGTTAACCCAATATTTGCATCTGTGATTGTTTTTGAACAATGCTAGAAAAGCTGGAGGCGGACTGTCAGTTTGATGGATTAAAATGTTGAAGGGAAACCACCACACCATTAAGTAACACTGACACAGCACTTCCCTCAAGTCTGGCAGTTATAATGTGGAAAAATCCAGAGAAAAATGTACAATAATGTTAACAATGCCACCAAATGTTTGCTCATTTGTGTACCAGATAGACCAGTTGGAAAGTTTGTCATTGACAGACTACTGTACGCATCAAGTAACAGGGCTTTATTATTTTGTGTGCATATTTTGGTGTTTGGAAGGAGGAACCAACATTTTGAATCTCTCTAATAGAAACAGATCCCACCAGACTCCATTCACAGAAACAGCTTTTTTAAGTCACTAAAGAACAGCAGGTGTTTGTCTCCCTCTCCCTTAAAGGTGACATATCATGCAAAATCGACTTTTTAATGGTTCTCTACCTGAAATATGTTTCCCTGGCATGTCTACAAACCCCCCGAGAATGAAAAAAATCCATTCTGCCCCTGTTTTGATTTCTAGACCTTTATGTAAATGTGTCTAAAACGAGCCGTTTCAGACTTCCGTGGACTTGTTACGTAACACCAATATCCGGTCCGTGACGCAAGTCAGAGCTCGGAGCTTGTTCAGCCCATAGACTGTATAAAATAATACTGAATCCCTCCTCCGTTTTTCATTCCCTGCACACATGTGTGCTAACAAGGAGCTTAGGAGGGAGGCATGCTAGTTGTAGGCTGTCTTAATAAACACAAAGGTCGGTTTTACTCCCCACGTCTGCAGATTTGAAGATCTAGTGGATGATTTTTATTTATCATGGATAAGTGCTAGCGCTAGTTAGCATAGCCACATAGCTACATGTTCGTAGCTGTGTACCAAGACACACGTCAACATGCTGACAAATAAAACAACAAGAAACACTAAATCTGTGACCAATCCTTCAGAAAGGTCCTGCTACAGGCGCCTCTCCGTCAAGATCAGATTCAGAGGGTTGAAGTAACGTGATCTCTGAGCAGCCGTGTATATTCAGCCAACATGTAAACATTAGATCAACGTGCTGGACAGCCGAGGGCACATCCACTTCCGGAGGGGGCGTGGTCAGAGAGAAAACAGACTGTTCTGAGGAGGACTGTAGAAGAGGGTTTTTCAGGCATGCCAAAATCTGATTTCAAAGTGTTTTTTTGAGCATAAACTTTAAAGACATGTTTTGGGGACCTCTTAGACCAATATATATTGATGAAAAAAGCGTGATATGTCACCTTTAAGGCTGATTTATACTTCTGCGTTGAATCAACGGCGTACCCTACGCCTGGGGTCCGCGTAGCTCCCGTATCTACGCCGAGGCCTACGCACGTAGCTGACGTGCACCTCCTCCAAAATGTAACTCCCCGTAGAGCCGACGCGGACCGCAAGCTCTGTGATTGGTCTGCTCGGCGGCTTCGTATTTCCCGCATTTACAACACTTCCGGGATCCCGGACATCGGCCGCACATCGGCCGTGTATTTCATCTCCTCCTCTCTATTCTTCATGTAATCATGTCTGTATGATAAACAGCAACATGTATCAGCTGTAGATTAACATAACACGCTCTGAAACTCTGTGGAAAAGTAAACAGAGATCGTAGCGGGACCGGAAGCAGGCGACCGGCTATCAGAGAGACCTCACTGCCCTCTAGTGTTTCGGCGGCGAATTGCTGCGCGACACGGACACACCGGCGCACAAGTATGTGGGGCTCATGTCCGCGTCAGCCCCTGCTGCGTAGGGGAGACGCAGAAGTATAAATCAGCCTTTAGCCTGTAAGTTTCTTTGTTTTTGTTTTTTGCACTGAAAATCTGCAGTACCTTATGTGTCCACTAGACTAGAGGCTGCAAATCCCCATTAGATCCCATGTTTATGAGCCCAACTTTACAACATGCACAGACATCGACATTGCTCTTTTCCACAAATGTTATGTGTGAAGTTTGCTCAGTTGAAATAACTCTAAAGCAATTTATGTCTCCTCGTGGTTCAAGTATTTTAGAGCCCAGTCATTGTTGTCTGATAAACTGAGTTTGAGAGGCCACTATCTTTCTGAAAGGTTTCTGTCTTAGCTGCTCAGTGTCTTTATTGAGCTAATGCTTGTGCAAATTTAAGCTAACATAAGTGGGCTAGCAAAGCCGAATGCTGACATTAGCCAAACTAACACAGCTGATGGCTTTTGGTGCTAGCTCTTTACAAGGATGCTACAGTATCAGGTGAAAAGGCCAGCCAAACAGGAGAAGATGCATATGTTTCAAGAGGAAACACAGTAACCTGGGAGTTTAGGATGTATTGACACTTCTTTGGGAAGTTTATTTTTGCATGTCACCCTCTTTAAACAGTGGAAGTAATGTTTAACTGACAAACAATATTACTAAACGTTTCCCATACTTGCTTGTGTCTTTAAACGAGGTCGTCATTATGATCCTCAGTGAGAATGATATCACTATTTTTCAACAAGCCTCAACTTTGGACATCTTTTGTACCTTTGGTGTTTTGGTGCCCACTGTGGGCGGCTTTGGCTCAGTGGGTCAGAGTCTGTTGTCTCTCAATTTGAAGGTTGGCGGTTTGATCCCAGCTCCTGCAGTCACATGCGGAAGTGTCCCTGGACAGGACACTGAACCCCAAATTGCTCCTGCTGTTGTTCAGTGGTGTGTGAATGTGTATGAATGAGATTAGCTAACACTGATGGTCCCTTACAATAGCAGCCTCTACCATCAGTGTGTGGGAATGGCTGAATGTGAGCAGTGTGAAAAGCGCTTTGAGTGCTCAGAAAGACTAGAAAAGCGCTATTCGCCGTTTACCGTTTACAAATACTTGCCTCTTACTCACTGCAATCTCAGAACAGTGCTGGAATGATGCTCTGCCATCACTACTCCTTTGCACTTACACATTTCACCCCAAAACGTTGTAATATTGGTGTCCCAGTGTGGGATTTCCCATCTCATTATGGTGTTGCAGAAGTGTTGGAGGCACGGCTTGTAAACACACCATATACACACAAACTGAGACATGCACATACACACATGACGCTTAGGGTTGCAATATTCTGGGAATTTTCAAAGTTGCAAACTTTATAAACCAGGAATTTACTAAATTGAAGGTTGGTATATAGTTAGACATAGTTAGTATAGCCATCCTCAACCAGGCTGGACAGTGACACTGAAGAGGAAGAGTTGGAGTTGGATGTTGAGGAAGTGGACATGGAGGATGTTGATGCGACCCAGGACGAGCTCATTGCCTGAAAGGGTTTAGTAAAAATGCAGAGGCTAGGCTGGAGAAGCTTGAGTGAAGATGCTTTTTTATTTGCATGTTGAATGCACGGTGGTGCAGTGGGTAGCGCTGTTGCCTCACAGCTAGAAGGTTCCTGGATCGAATCCCCGGCCGGGCAGGTGCCTTTCTGTGTGGAGTTTGCATGTTCTCCCCGGGTACTCCGGGCAGTCCAAAAGCATGCTCACCAGGTTGATTGATCACTCTAAATTGCCCGTAGGTGTGAGTGTGTGCGTGAATGGTTGTCTGTCTCTCTGTGTTAGCCCTGTGATAGGTTGGCGACCTGTCCAGGGTGTAGGCTCCAGCCCCCTGTGACCCCTAACGGGATAAGCGGTCAAGATAATCGATGGATGGATGTTGAAAGGGACTTTTTGGAAGGAGATGGGCTCTTTTCATTTAACATTTTGAATGGGACTTTGTGGGGATTGCATTTTTGTTAATTTTTGAATGGGTTGGGTCGGGGGATGAGTAATATTTAACTCAACATTCATGTTTTTGTTCTTCAATGAAATAATTAATTGTTCAATCAAATATTTAAGACTTGATAAAGTTCTACTAAAACATATTTATGCAATATGATACCTTTCCATTAAATTACCCTCAATTACCAGTTAACTCCCAATAATTCCCATGGAAAGTTTCCAATTTCAAATATTTCCAAAATTCCCTAGCTTAAAGCTGCTGTGAGGAACTTTTGTTTTGTATTGATTCTGGCGCCCCCTTGTGGACAAAGTGATACCCCTTATCTCTTGTCATAAACATGCAAAAGTAGTGTTTTCAACAAAAACCTCGTCCTGTTGTCTTTTAACAGTCTACTTTATCAGGCAATGTGATTATTTTCCATGAAACATTAAAATAAAGGTTGTTCTAAAGCGAGATGTCCATCATCTGGTCTGACACCTACCCCCCTCAGGGCGGTTTCAGGCATTAAAAATGACAACAGAGAAGGTGTCAGTGTTGCTGCTGATGGTCTTGTTTGCTAACGAAGGTCATAAAGAGGCATCAGTATCATTTTCAGACTGTTTCTCAGCCAGTTCAAAACTCCTCACAGGGCCTTTAACTTCCCATGGAAATTTATCAGAACTTTCCTGAAATGTACTGGAAATTTTCCACCCCTTTGCAACCCTAATGATGCTACACATCACCACTGTGTTGCACCTATTCTGGCTGGGTTAACACCTCTGAGGGAGGGTCAGAGGTGGAATGACTTTGCCCCAATGTAACGCCTCCCCTGCGGTTCACATTATAGACTATATCCTGTCTGGAATGGCCGTATGTAATCGCCTCAAAGTAACCCAAACATTGGCTTATTTATCAATATTAAATTTTCACTGTTACAATGTAAATGCGTCTGGCCAGATAAAGAATTGAGGACTGGACACTGATTAAAATATTTAGTGGATCCTTTAAGTCTCTCACAGACGTAGATAGAGGAGAGTATTAATTTGATATTTTGGATGAACAGGATGAATATTTTGTCCTCTCTGTAGACATAACAAAAGAGTCAAATCTTCCTCCTATGATCAGCTTTTTGAAATTATAAGTTATTTGTAAATGCATGTGGTTTATGTTTGAGGATTCAGCAGTGTGCAGTACCATGACAGTAGAAGTCTCCCATCTGACTGACCTGAATATATGTTCTGGATGCAGCGAACACATCAAACAGAGAGTTCAGAGGAAACAAAGGTCGTTCTCTCCTGCTGAGGGAGGAGGCAGAGATTCAGATCAGACCTGACATCATACGCTACAGTAGAGCCAGGGAGGATGGGATGACCGTGTGTCTTCTCATTTTCATCATCCTCCTCCAGCGAGCTTTCTATCAGTGTGTGTTTGCGATTCCTAACAAGCAAAGGTCTTTTCTGTCCTGCTGATGGAAGGGGGCTGACATTCAGAGGAAACCTGACATCAGACGGTATACAGTAAAGTGAGGGGCAAAGTACAAAATGTCCTGATCCACTAACTGTACTGCCTTTGAAAGATGGACAGCTGTAAATGTTGGTAGTTTAACTCGACAAAGATCTCGTGTTCAGATTGATAAATGTTTCATATGCCCCCTCTTTATTGGAGCATGTTTAGATTAATGTCTTTGCACGGATTCTGCAGAATGGCGTCTGGATTTTCAGCATGAAGAGTTTTATGGCTTCAATTTGTGGTTTTCTAGTGGTCTGTGTAGAATTAACCAATCATCAGGCTCTGGATATTGCAGTAAAAACAGTCCAGGTAATCCATGGTAATGTCTTCCCTGCCCCTATTAGCAGTAAGCTGAGGACCATTTAAACAGATATCTGTGTGCAAGTACAACTAACAAGCAGCTCCAGACCAAAACCTTTAACCTGTGTCACAAAGGCCATCAGTATTTAGATTTCCTAAAACTCATGAATGCATCAGAAATTATCAAACCAGCCTATAACTATAAAATTAAGCTTTTTAAAAGTTGTTTCTCTGCCTCTTGAGAACCTTTGAGACCTAGCCAACATACATTTTTCAATTGAGAACCAGTTTTTTGTGTTTCGACTTCCGGCCAGGAAAAACAGGTTCCAGAGCAGCACCAACTCTTTGTTGGTCCAGAACCGTGAACTGCTTATGTCAGGGGTGAGGGGTGAGGGGCAGGGTTGCCGTGACCAAAAAGAGAAACCAAACGAGTTTCCGCCATTTTCCTGCAGCAAAACAATAACAAATGGATTTCAAGGCCAAGCAGTGGTTAGTCGAGGTTTGGTCCTCACAGGTGATCCAGAACAAGCTGGAGGCATCGACCTGGACCAAATCCATTTTAGAAGAGATCCGGCGCAAGCTAGCAACGGTGGGGTTCGTCAGAAGCGTCGACCTAATAAGCAACAAGCTAAAAAAGCTTAAGAAGGATTACCGGGACCAAAAGAAGGACCTCGGCCAGAGCGGCAGCGGACGACCTTGAAGTAATCCCCACTTATGTAGCTTCAGGGGCTTTTGGAGCCAGCGTCAAGTGGACACTTGAGGAACTGCAGTTTTTAAAGCTGCTGCATTGGCTTCATATTTCTGAGGTTGCCGCTTGGTCACACATTTGATAAATATATTACATAACTGGGTTTAGCTGTACTGGGAAAGGCTGCTAGTTTGTCTTTACTTGGGACTGACTGAATGTCAGAGGCAGAGAAATGTCTGAAGGTGTTACTGAACTCTGAAAAAAACCACCATGTTGTTGTCAACCTGTGCTGTTACAAAAACACAAGATCGCACTCTGAGGTGCGGCGTAAACACAGTCGGAGGAGGCAGAGAGATGAATAGAGGAAAAAAACACTGTGTCATTCATTCCTCCAATGATCTCAATTTTCCTCATTGTTTGGACTCCTTCACTGAATCTCCTCTCCTCTTCTCTGTCCTCATCTCCTTGATCATCTCTCAGACATGACTCGCACACAAACGCAGCACAGACACACATCTGACAGATCTGCACAGTTAGTCATCGGGCTGGTTTGAAGGAGCTGACCGTCTCGTCCGCACCTTTCTCTCATCAACTGATGCTGCTGTGTGAAAGAGTGTGTGTGTGTGTGTGTGTGTGTGTGTGGACAGGTTGACACAGTGTGTTGTCAGCAGTAATCTAAACTGCTGCTCATCAGAGACTGTGTGTCTCTGTGTGTGTGTGTGTGTGTGTGTGTGTGTGTGTGTGTGTGTGTGTGTGTGTGTGTGTGTGTGTGTGTGTGTGTGTGTGTATGTGTGTGTGTGTGTTGGAGCTTGTGCCTGTCAAGAGGGAGACAGCGGGTAGCTGCTGAGTCACCATGAGGACTGGCTGGGCCCCAATGACAGGATTAAGTTAACAGGCTGAACTCTGTGGATGAATATGTTAAAGTAACTAACAGAACACTGAACACAGCCTTCACTCACACTTCACACTGTGTCCCTGACCCTCACTACATTATTTGTGTTGTATTAAATACTTTATATTAAAGGACTCAAACAGTGGATCAGACCAGAGGAAACTCCCGGTGTCCGCCTGCAGCCGTGATTCAGACGGAGCCAGCTGACTGTAACTTTCAGAGCGGACATCTCTGAGCTGACTAATGGACTCTCAGACACGTTTCAGCTGTCTGGATTTGAGCTCCAAACTGAATTAGGCTCCAGATTATCCTGGCCCTGTCATCTTAGACGTCAACTCGCACACGAGAGGAGCCGTCCTTCATTTCACACAGGAGCCTTAATGCACTCTGACCCCAAACCAACTATTGAACTTTGGATGACAGAGTAGATTTATAACTGTTATTCTGGAAGCTTCCCATGTAGCTGCATGGGAGAACTTTATGAAAACAAAACATTGGATTTGTGACACCTCCTTATGTAGAGACTTTGCTTTTAAATGTATTTGCTGGGATGCATTCATAACTTCTCACTCCAACTATCTAGTTTTGCTTATAACTAGGACTATCAGTATACTAGTGGCACCTCATTTTGTTTTAAATGCATGCTACTTTATTTTTTTGGCACACTGTATTAGAACCACTGCAACGTCTCCCTTCCTTTGAAAAGCTCCTATAGCACAGTTGATAAGTCAAAGGTTATATGCACGTTAAGATAAGATAAAATAATCCTTTATTCGTTGTGTCAAACAGAATCAAACATCCCCAAAGTACTTTGAGTTTGAGCTACCAAGTAGAAGTTAAGCATACAGGCGCTGCTGATCAGACTGATGTCAGCCACATCAAAAAAGCCAGCAGAGCACTGGTGCCTGAATCTCCACAGATCTTTGGACAGAATTGAAGGTAACAGCGCCTGCGAATGGGCGGCAATTGAGTGCAGGCTGCAGTCGGCCTTGTATTTCCTCTCCTCTGACATCTGCTCTCTATTCTTCCCTGTAATGATAAACAGCAACATGTATCACCTTTGAATAAACACAACACGCTCTGAAAGTGTATAGGTAGAGTATTGCAGCGCAACAAGGACACATCGACGCCAGTATGTAGTGCTCACGTCCCTGTTGACTAGGGATGCACCGATCCTACTTTTTAGGTCCCAATAACGATATCGATACCTGGGCTTTGGTATCTGCCGATACCTGTGATGGAATTCAGCAACAAACTGGACACTGGACACAGAAGACTCAGGAGACTCTGACGGCTTACGTTGAAATAGTTTATGTAGAACTTGGCCAAGGAGAAATAACATAACAGTACACAGGCAGGAGAGTGCAGTGCAATGCCAAGTCAGTTCTGACAGACAAAACCCTTGGCATGGTATTTATTCCCTCTGAAGATGACACTAAAGTTAGATAACCATGTTTGGAAACTAGGAACACAACAAGTGGGAAGAAGACCTGTGCTCTAGTTCTGGAGACAGTAAGTCGGCCATAACACACAGATAAAGACAGGAGCAGGGGGAGAGACCTTGACTACTACCCTGACACGATCTCGCCCGTCACAGATGACATAGGAAACAAGTTACTCTAAACATGACATTTAGACTGAAAGAATACAATAGTTAAACATTCTTATATACATATATATAAGACTATGAAAATTCCACGACAATACCGATACTAGCCGATCCGATCCCTGTATTGATTTAAGAATCTCTATTCCTTAATGTGAGGATAGAATCATGTTTTGGCAACTTCAGTCT
Source organism: Notolabrus celidotus (assembly GCF_009762535.1). Lineage (NCBI taxonomy): Eukaryota > Metazoa > Chordata > Actinopteri > Labriformes > Labridae > Notolabrus > Notolabrus celidotus. Next base: position 31,497,895 of record NC_048286.1, read on the forward strand.
TTTCTGATTTGATGGTGAACTGTACCTGGGTTCCAAGTGCTAAACCAGAGGCTGGAATCCCTTAATTTCAACGATCCGGAACAATTAAATCCAATAACCTGTCCGATTTTTCACACTTTGAATCCATTAAACAAAGGTTTCTTCCTTCTTTGCAGTTGGCTACAGCTGACGTAAACTTCTTCCTTTGAGTTCCCATTATATTTTTTAGCGCACCCGCCATCCATCGAAACATTACCGCTGCACATGTTGCAAGTTTCCCGCGGAGTTGTTAGCAAAAGAAGCATGCTGCTAAACTGCAGAGTCTCCGTAGTTCCCCTCCATCATGCTCAAGCTTTTTGAGTCCGATCTAGCCGATATCCGATACCAGGATCGGATTGGTGCATCCCTACTTATTTATCTTATTTATATGACGTTATGTCATTTTTGTCTCTACATGGTCGTGCGTTCACAATTCTCCTCTGCTCTCTGTATCGCGCACGGCAGATGCGCACTCAGACAGACACAAATACACTCTCACACACACTCACACACACACACACACACACACAAACACACACACGCAACCCCCCCCGTGCATGTGTCAGGTATAGCTGCCCCTTTATACATTTAATTTAATTTAAAAACTGTGCTTTTGAGCTGAAACAAATGTTGGCAATTTCAATAAACTATAAGTTTTTGTTTTCCTCCAAAGCAAAAATGATACTGTAGTAATAGAAAAATGAATATACAGAAAGCTACATTAAGATACAACCGTCACCGTTCTACCACCTGTCATATTTTTGGATTTAAAGAAGACCAACACACGAACACATCCTGATGTAGTCTGGACAGTCAGCTGCTGAGGAGCTGATTCACTTCTCTGTGTAACAGGCCATGAGGACATATATCCTGATAACATAAGCACTGAATAAATGTGCTACATTGACTGACGCAAGCAAAGACTATTTACCATCTCAGAGCTAAACATGGACTGGAAAAACACTCAACTGTCCTTCATGTTGTGGCAACGTTTCAGTGACCACAAATGATTCTCCTTTGTGTTTACAGCGAGCAACAAGGCCATGAATGCAGGAAGAGAGAGCTCCTCAGGGCCACTATCCTCTCCATTCACTGTTGTTACATCATTAGCACAGACTTAGACATTGTACTGTGACTCATCACTGAGCTGCACAGACCTGAGGCCGGGCTGGTATCAGACTGTGGAGCACAAACAGCTGTGTTGTGTTATAATATGTCCTGTATGTTAAATCAGACGTGTTTTGATTCTTTCACACGTATTCCTCACAGTGGAGGATGGTTGGCAGGAGAGGGGATGAGTGAGGAGTCAGGACATGACATCATGTTTACAGAATGATCACAGACGAAGCGATGCCATGACAGTTTATTTTAATCAATGCTTCGTGCAGACAGTCTGATCTGTGCTCTTGTTTTAAGAGATTCTCCTTCTTTAATGATGATTTTTTAATTCACACTGTCTCTTGTTTCTCTTTTGGGTTTGCTCTGGTTGCATGATATAAATGTCATCACCCCCTCCCGCTGGCTCGCTCACTCAAAGTGAATGTTCCAGGATATTTCCTGCTGAGTTCACACATCGGCTCACTGAGACTTTACATGTAATTTTTAGTCTTTGGGCGAGAAGAAAAAGTCCAGGAGTGACATTTTTGGCTGTTCTCACATGCAGCTCACCCCAAAGTATATATTCTAGAGTATTCTAGATGTGTAGATGTAAGGGATAATGTATGTGGGGAATAAAATCCTGTCAGGGTGAAACAAGATTCTGAAGCAGAGGCAAATGTCACAGCTTTGAACCCTGCTGCTATCATCACCACCTCTCATGGTTTAAGTTTCTTTGCAGTGACCGGTAACCTAAAGTTTCTCTCACCTGCTCATTGCTAGAATTGAGGGAAAGGATCAATATGTAAATATCTGTGTTGTTTAGCCTGACGACTTAGCATGCTAACTGAATCTAATGTTTTAGCCACATAGTTTTGATGCTAACAGAAGCTAATGGTTTCACCTCCCCTTACGGTCTATAGTGACAACAAGCAGAAGCTAAATGTGCCGGAACTCTTTTCTGCTGATTGATTTGACATGACGTGAACCTCTGGTGTTGTTCATGCTAGTGAAAGTTAATAACCGTTGTCAAGGGGTTTTGACCAGAGACTGTATAAAATATGGACCTAGTATCCGTGACGTCACCCATCTGTTTCCAGTGTTTCCCCTACCATTATAGGCGGGGCGCCCCCCAAAAGCGGCAACCGCCCCCCTTGGAAGTTCAGTAAATTTTATTTTCTATACAGCGCCAGATAACAGCAGAAGTAATTCAGGGTTACCTCTCTTATAGATCAGGTCTTAAACTTGTTCTTTTATTAAACAGACTAAATATCCTTCTGTTATTGATCTTATTTACATGACAGGATGTCATTATGCTCATCTGCTCTCTGTATCGCATGGCAGAGTTCTGCCCCGATGCGCGCACAGACACACAAACACGTGCGCATACATACACACATCACAGCACAATGATACGATAAATGTTCATCAACAACTCGGTTTTTCAAGACGAACACGAGACTATGACGAGCTTAAGTGCATCACTGATAATACAAACTCAGATGAAAACTTAAGAAGGACCGTCGGACATTAACAACTCATATTTTCCCCGCTGTGCGTCTAATCTTTAGAAATTAAAGCTCTGCATTCCTGTGACGGGCTGAGTTATTATTGGAGGGGCGCAGTGTTAGCTTGGTCTCTACCTGCAGCAGGTGTGCTGTGTGAACCAGTCACCTCTTCATTGAGGATTTTTACCCCCAGTGTACCGTGAGCCGACTGTCACTGCAGGTGCATTCAGGGACCGTCGTAAAAGTGCAATGCTGACCTGTATTTTGCGTTCATGGCATTTTTTATTTGAATCAAGAGAATCAGATATAGTGGTCACATGAAGAATGTTTTATTTTGACTTTTTTGTAGGCTAGATTATTTAAGGATTTAGGATATTACAAAAGCAAAACTGTTAAAAGAGTGAAATGTTGACGATTTTAATACCCTGATATCGATATCTGATCGACTGCATGAATTATTAAAAAATGTGCAAAGTCTGTCTGCACCCCCCCCCCCCAGGCTGTAAACCTAGGGGAAACACTGGTTTCTGAAGCGCTGTCTGAACCGCCAGTCGGCGGCGGCAGCCATATTGCTGCTGTTGAGCGATTGTGACATAAAGAGGCGGGGTTTGAGCCTCCTAGCCAACAGCTACAGTGTTCCCGCCTGTCAGTCAAGTCAGCTGTGCCTCTCATTGGAAGACTCATAATCTCAATATCTTCAAAATTCCAGCGTTATGAAAATATTCACTGTAAGAGAAATGAGCTATCCAGACTACACTTGTTTTTTGTACCAGACTGTAAACATGTTTATTTCTGCTGTAAAGATCATCTTCTTTGAATTGGTGTGTATGTGACTTCCAGTACTTCCAGAGCCAGCCTCAAGCGGATCCTCACTGAATGCAGTTTTTAGCACTTCTGCATTGGACTCATATTTTTTAGACCTGAGGTTGCCGCTTGGTTTTGACCAATCGGATGAAGCATCTTAGACAGCCTGAAGATTAGTAAGAAAGCTAGGTAATAATGGTAAATAATGATAATGCACTCTTGTTACACACGTTGTTAGGAGTGTTTCATTGTCCACTACACCAGGGGTTCCCAAAGTGTGGGTCGGGACCCCCTGTGGGGTCGCTAGACACAAATGGGGGGTCTTGAGATGTCTTCCAGAATGTTTTTTTTAGCCTGTGACGCGCTACGTGCAGGGATGTAACGGGCTAAACAAATAGGTCTGGTTCACATTGATTGAGGCAAATCATCCTCCTGGTGCTGGCTGGTCAATCGGTTATTTGCATACAATACTTGCAATTGATGGTAATCTGTAACGTTCTTCTCCCTGAAGTGTTGAGATTATGCTATGAACATCAGAACCATTGAAGCAGACGTTGATTTAGAGGTGGAGCAGAAAAATTAGACCTGCTGGAGCTGATTCAAAACACCACCTGACAAAGTCTCTGAATCCTTTGATCTGATTGGTTTGTGCCATCGTTTTAAAAGTAACAAAGAAAGATGCAACATCTTTTTAATGCTGCTTTAAACACAGCTGTTTACAGGATGCACCGCTTTGAGCTAATGTGTCTATTTGATGTGTCGTTAATATCCATTATATGAATGTGAATGGGTTTGATTTCCTGCCAGTGTGTGTGTGTGTGTGTGTGTGTGCTTGCGTGCGAGCTGTCAGTGTTCTGGAGGATGAGGTGATTACGTAGCAGACGGTTGGAGTCAGAGAGGGAGAGGTGGTGTTAGCTGGAGCAGAGGATTGTGGGTACAGAGATAGTTTTTAATCCCTCAAAGTGCAACAGCTGTCTCACCCAACAACCCATCGTCATCATCATCATCATCTCTCTTTCTCTCCCTCACACACACACTTTTTTTTTTTACTTTCCCCAGGTTACATCATAATGCTTCTGTGTATTATTGATATAACAGACTTACGGTGTCAGAGTTGATCACAGTTGTTTGGATGTGAACGAATGGCACCGATTCATAAATCTGCTCTTTGTGGCTCTTTGTTTATGATTTGTTTTTTTTCTTTAAAGCTGCAGTTTAATGCTGCACTGACCTTCATGTTGCATCAACACAGACTTATAATGTCACAGTTGAAACCCCCAGTCAGGCTGTATCACTGAGTACTGGTCAAATATAAAAGGAAACCCATCAACATTGTGCTGCAACCAACAATTACTTCATCATTTAAAGCTGGGGTTGGTAATCAGATTTAGATACACTTTTTGTCATACTGGTTAAAATGATCTTTATGTCCTGATGGCAATCATTACATGATGTGTTCCTAAAAAAGAGTGAAAAAAAACTGCTATCTACAGCCGGAGTAAACCTGGGAAAACACTAACCAATCACCGTGTTTTGGCTCCCCAAATTTTAAACCAATCAAATCCCGTCCAGACGTTCTGCCCTCCTCCTGCGCGTACATTTCCCCGGCGCTCACTCCTCCGAGTCCCCGTCTCCTGCCTCTGCTTCCCCTGACTCTATTTACTGCCCCTCTCGCTCGACCTCGGGCCTGTCCCCTCTGACCTGACGAGGTGCTTTGCCCAGGACTGTAGTCCGGATCAGAGTCTAAAAAGCTTCGTGAACACGTTGAGCTTTAATAACCGGTCACTGTCGGCCGTGATCACGCCAACCAACAAAGCAACAATCAATGTTTGAATGAATGAAAAACTTCTCCTCTTGTCTCTCCTCTCTCCAGCTCACACACTCTACACCTCTCCTGATGCCTTCACTGACCACCAACACTGTAGGAATTAAGAACATCTACACTGAACACGTGTAACAAACAGTAGAGCTGTTACAGTATTACATGTGTTATAACTTTTCTCCTGATATCGTGTCACCAGTACAACTGGATAATGCTAGCATGATAGTTGTGAGTACTAACAGAAGCCATGTTTGTTTGTGTTTTTAACTTTCACTATGATAATGTTTTGGTGAGGACCGGTTTTGAATCAGTCACGATCGTATGGTCGAGAATCAGCGGCGCTCGTGCATGTGAGCGAGGGGGCGTCGTTTTGGAGGAGCTCCGAGGGAGGAGGGGAGGGGTTAGACCAGGAGTGTCAAACATGCGGCCCGTGGGCCAAAACCGGCCCGCCAGAGGTTCCAATCCGGCCCGTGGAATGACTTTGCAAAGTGAAAAAATGACAAAGACATTAACTGCAACTTTTCAATAAAAGTAACTACTATTTCAAATTTTTCCTCTAGGGGTCGCATAAAATCATACTGCTGATGGAGCACACCTGAGCGGCTCTTTTTTTCCAGGACTTTTTTTTCTCAAAGTGAGAAAATAGATTGCTTGCGGTTTGCATAATCCGGTTGAGATTCATAAAGACTTTTTAGAGCACTATAAGATGATCCACTAACTACTAACACTAGCTTTACACCCCTGCATACGACACTGTCCAGCAAGCACACTGTTCCTGCTGGAGCTGAGGGGTCCAGAATAGTCAACTTTACCTTCTTCATAATTATAATCTTTTTATTAAGGACAAATAAAGATCTATCTATCTATCTATCTATCTATCTATCTATCTATCTATCTATCTATCTATCTATCTATCTATCTATCTATCTATCTATCTATCTATCTATCTATCTATTCTTTTGCAGTAAACATTACACTCTGTGTCAGGTGAATGGGTGTTTTGTGTGTTCGCAGCAGGTTTCAGCGCTTAAAGAGTTAAATATTCGGCCCCACTATGAGACTCATCATGGCAAAAAATAAAACAGCTATTTTTGTAGAATGATTGTTCATTAAATGTGAACATTTACAGAATGTACTTGTACTATTTTGCATTAAAACAAAGGTAAAAATGTAGAGTTGTTGTTATTCATAGGTTATTATGTTATGATTTTGCTGGTCCGGCCCGATTCAGATTAACTTGGGCTGTATGCGGCCCCTGAACTGAAATGAGTTTGACACCCCTGGGTTAGACGGAGTCATGAGGAAAAGCTACATTCAAATTCTACATTCAAAAAGTGGGATCGCTGCATCCCTAGAAAGCATGTTTTGAATTTTGCACAGACTGAATGAGATCTGCAAAGTGTGCCAAATGAAGTAAGTGTCTCATGTTTTTCTAAAAGAGCGATCAATTTTAATAAATGGGTTTTAAGGCCACTGAGTGTTTGGCTCAGAGGACAGGGTTCAGTGTTTTAGTAATCATTAAAACCTGTAAATGAAAATAACTTCCGATAGTGAGTAATGAGAGGCAGAACGAGTGAGAGCAAACAAAGAGCACAGCTACAGGCCACTGAATGTTCAGGATTATGAAACCTCTCCAATGGAGCAGTGAATATTACAGAATAATACACTAAGAGGGTAATGGAGGTTAGGAAGCCTCTTTTTGGGATTGTTTCTTTTTATAATTGGAGTGAAGGAATTATTGAGAGCATCATCAGTGTGTGTGTTCATGTGTGTGTGTGTCAGAGAGAGAGAGTTCAGTGAGTATAAGTTGAAATATCTATCAAAGCATTTCAGTGAACAGAAACATGAAGGCGAGGAGATCAGAGGTGACGGCAGAGACGAAGAGTTCGGTGAAGGTAGATACCCAAAGTGAGAGTGTGTGAGGTGTCCACTGTACTCTCTCCTTCCCCTCAAACAATGGCCTACAGTTTCACTCAAGGCCGGCTCACACTCTACTGTATGCCCTCATACTGGCTGCTGTCCACAGTGTGTGTGAGTGTGTGCGTGTGTGAGTGTGTGTGTGTGGTATAGTTGTAAGACAATGGCAGCTTGTTTGTTGGGATTCTGGGACGAAGGCATGAGAGGGACAGACAGAGGAAGGAGTTTGTTCAGGGGTCACTCTGTCGCCAGTTATGTTTCACGTTGGTTTCATGCAAGCAGGTGTAATAAGTAAGGGATGATGTCTGGTTAGCAGGTTCGTGTCGGGGTCTGGTCCACCCTGAAGGGATTCTATTTCCTGTAACTACCTGCTAATCATACATTACCCCACTTATTACTCAGCTACTAATTCAAAATACTTAAACATGTTGGTAAAAACATTCAGAAAGGGGGCGTGTCCACTGCCAGCGCTGGTTTTCTATTCAAACTCAATGTGATTCAGCATTTTCAGTGGTCGGCGCCCTCAGCGCAGAAACACTCTCAGCATCAGCGGATTTTTGTCGCAGCACTCTGCAGCTGAAAATAGTTCAATAGACCAATCAGAATCAAGAAGGGGCGGGACTTCTGCAATCATCTTCGTCAACACAATGGCGGAGGTCCGTGCGGAGGAGAAAAGTCATCATACTCGTTTTGTCCTGGTTTAGAGCTGCTGCTGCTGCTCTCACACGATTTCTATCAGTAATTTTACAGTCTTATGTTAAAATGCCATGAGCATGTATGAAGCATACAGAGCATTTTAAAACAGACCTAAAGGGATGCAAGGGTGAGTTTTTTTTTTTAACTTTGTTACCTAGTAACAGTAAACGCTGATGATAAGCGCTCTGAAACTGAGGTTATGGGCGCTCCCAGTGCAAAAAACGGCGGCGGTGGACACGCCACCTAAAGATGATTTTATTGATCTAAGAGGATTTATGCATACAGTTTTTAAAAATAGTCCCAGTTAGTGCTGTGCGATATGGACCAAATTTTATATCCCGATATACAGTGCTGCTCAAAAGTTTGTGAACCCACAACGATGGTTAGATTTTTTGTAAAAAAATACTAAAATAACCTTATTAAATGTTAAGTTATACCCCAATCCACAATACTGACATTCCAAATAATGGACTCAAACAAAAGAAATAGTTAAATTGTCATTCTTTATTTAACACAAGTGGTTGATTTAAGAAAAACTCAGATATCATGGGTGCAAAAGTATGTGAACCCCTTCAGTTAATAGGATATTGCACCTCCTTTCGCAGAGATAACCTCAACCAAACGATTTCTGTAGTGACTTATCAGTCTCTCACATCTACTTTGGGGGATTTTTGCCCACTCTTCCTTGCAGAACGCAGCCAGTTGAGAGAGGTTGGATGGGCGTCTGGCATGAACTGCCCGCTTCAGGTCCCGCCACAGCATTTCAATGGGATTTAGGTCAGGACTTTGACTGGGCCAATCCAGAACACGAATCTTCTTCTTTTTCAGCCATTCCTTGGTTGTCTTGCTGGAATGCTTTGGATCATTATCATGTTGCATGATCCATCTTCTGCCAAGCTTTAACTTCAAAACTGATGGCTTCAGGTTCTGTTCCAGGATGTTACAATATTCCTCAGAATTCATGATTCCCTGGACTATGTGGAGTTGTCCAGGTCCTGAGGATGAAAAGCAAGCCCAGATCTTAACATTCCCACCACCATGTTTCACTGTTGGGAGAAGGTTCTTTTGGTGGTATGCAGTGTTGACTTTTCGCCAAACATGGCGGTTTTGGTTGTGACCAAACAGTTCAATTTTGGACTCATCTGTCCATAGAATGGACTTCCAAAAAGCTTCAGGTTTCTCCAGGTGCTCTCTGGCAAAGTTGAGACGGGCAGCTTTGTTCTTTTTTGTGAGCAGAGGCTTCTTCCTAGCAACCCTTCCATGAAAGCCATGTTGATTGAGTTTTCTTCTTATTGTGGAAGCATGCACATGTGTCCCAGATGCAGCAAGAGAGGTCTGCAAATCCCTAGATGTTATGTTTGGGTTGGCTTTTACCTGAATTATCATTTTTCTTGTGGCTCTTGCTGATATTTTAGAAGGTCGTCCACTTCTAGGTAGGGTTGTAGTCTTTTTCAGTGCTCTCCATTTGTAGATGATCTGCCTCACGGTGGAACGATGAAGCTCAAATTTTTTTGAGATGACTTTATAGCTTTCCCCAGACAAATGTGCTGTCACTACCCTCTTCCTGAGGTCCTCTGAGATCTCTCTTCCTCTCGGCATGATTGACCTGTATGGGTTCACCTGGTAAGACTAAAGTGACCTGGTATTTCTTCCCTAAACATCTCTCACTTTATTGGTCCATTTCAGTGGTTAATTTAGCCACCAATTTGTCCCACCTGATTCTACTTAACTGCTTGTTTTAAGCAATGCAGCTCAGGGTTCACTAACTTTTGCACCTACATCAGTTGATAAAAAAACTCTTTTTAATTTACTCTTGACTACACAATTGTTTTAAAAAAAAAAAAGTATATTGAATTGATAAACCTATACCTGCTATATCACATAAAAAATAACGGTTCTGATTAAATAAGGAAATCAGGTTGAAATAATAGAAAATTCCAAAATGTTCAAGAGGTTCACAAACTTTTGAGCAGCACTGTAGGTGATTTTATATCCTGATAACGATATATATCCTGATATAGTATTTTTCCTTAAAATTACATGAAATGAATGGCAGTTTTCTCTCATATTTTTCAATGTATTTATGAAACACATATTTTATGTATAAAAACATAATAAAATACAGTATATACAACGACAGTATATACTGGAACCATGTCTTGACATATGAATTTAGCGATGGCATCTGTAATTTGGCGGTGTCTGCGGGACTGCTTGTCGTACGGGATGCCGTTGACCAACGATTGTTTCAGACTCGTTTGGTGTGTTTTTTTCTTTTCATCACTGGGTGGTTTTGATGTCACGTTAGTGCTTTGTCGCAGCTTCACGCTGTCTCTGTACTGTTCTTCGTGTCGCGTCTTTAAGTGGTAGAAAAGATTAGATGTGTTCGAGTCGGTTGTAACGACTTGTTGGCGACATGTTGCGCAGATTACCGTTTTCTGGTCGGTGTCCGACTTTTTAAAACCAAACCAAAGCCAAACCATGGAATTGCGGTTCCCTCTTTTCGGCACCAACTCCTCTTTCGGTTCTGTTTCCACTTTGTTTTCCGCTAAGCTCTCCGCTTCTGCCATGTTGTTACATCCATGCTAGTAGTTGTGAGTGACGTAAAAATGCTACCGCAAAGTAGTAGCGGTGCTGCAGCTTACATTAACCTGCATTCATCATCGTTCATACAATGTCAGTGAAGCAACAGAGCTAGACCAATACCCTACACATCAAAATAACGATATAAACGACAGAGGGTTATATCGTACGGTGGACGTTTTTATATTGCACTACGATTTATATCGTAATATCGCACAGCACTAGTCCCAGTGATTCCTCATCAGTTATCACTCCATGGTGATGGATTCTTCTCTTCCTGTTTCGGTGGATTGAACATGAACCTGTCCTCATTCAGCTCTCCTTCTTCTCTGAGCTCTGCGGTTCACACACCTTTAAAAATAAACAAATGTCTCAACTTTGAACCCTGCTGCTATCATCACCACCGCTCATGGTTTCAGTTTCTTTGTAGAGATCACTAACCTAAAGTTTCTCTCACCTGCTCCGCTAGTTGATCATATTGATGGACAGGATCCAAGATGAAAATGTCCGTAGTCTGCCGATTTAGCATGCTAACCGAAACTAGCGGTTTAGCCACATGGGGCGCTGGTGGCTTAGCGGTCTAAGCGCCCCACATACATACAGTTCGACATACATGTCGCTCATACAAAATATCAAAGCACCAAATTATCACTTTACCCCCCCCCCAAAAAAATGTTTCAGCCACATTGTTTTAATGCAAACTGAAGCTAAGAGTTTTACCTCACCTGATGGTCTATGGCAGTGGTGTCCAAACTTTTTTCAAAGAGGGCCACATTTGATGTTGTCTGAATACTTCAGGGCCAGTGGCTCCTACTGAGACTTAGGAATCATAAAAGTTATATGTGAAACTCCATTTAATAACAATTATTTTACATTTTTTTCTCAATAAATCAGTAACTAGGAAGTCCTCAGTTCTTGTAGCAACGTAAACATTAGCAAACGTTATCTTCCTCTGGAGGAAGAGGTTTTTCTTTAGGGTCGGGCAATGTGGGAAAAATATTGTCTCATTTTTTTTCCTATGGCAGGATCACGATCTGGATTTCATCACACTTCTATTTCATGTTGTTTTCAAGACTTTTCTGACCAGCAGACAACAATTTAAGAGCTAAATAATTCTTGTCCTGCATTCTGAACTATTTTTTATGCATCAAATTTTGCCTTTTCTGCACAATTTCATAAGTTTGATCTTGTCTTGTGTCCTCTTTTGTGTCTTCTGAACTTTTATTGTTCATCAAGAACATTTTCACATCATGATAAAAACATTAATTTGAAAAACCTGTCAACTTTAAGAGTTCTTGTGTTTCCTCCTAATTATATTCCTGCAGAACATCCAGAGCTTTGAATTTATAAAAGTAGTCCATGTGAACCTTTTTGAGACATTTCTGGATTGACTTTAGTTTTGTTTGTGCGCTTGAAAGAAACTGCAAATGTACAGATGATTCAGAATGTGAATAATTTCTGTGCTATAAATAACACAATTTAAGATGGAAGCTTGGGGCCATAAATAAATGGACCTTGGGCCGCAATTGGCCCCCGGGCCGTACTTTGGACACCCCTGGTCTATGGTGTTGACAAGCAGAAGCTAAATGTGTCTGAACTCTTTCCCATGGATTGATTTGACATGATGTGTGATCAGTTTGCCTCTGGTGTTGCTCCTGTTAATGAAAGTTAATAACTAGGGATGAGCATTTCAAACCAAAATGCTATTCTATAATCAGTGGCATCTATTCGATGATTATTCTAATAACCCCCCCTCCAGCCCGTTTGTGTGGCAGTCACGTTAACCAGCAACAAAAAAATCGCCGCAACTGTTGCGTATGTTTTCTTCTTCTTTTGCTATTTAATGCGGTCAGCATTCTTCTTCTCCTGTTACTTAATGAGGTTAGCAAACAGCTTTAAGATGCTCTATAGCCACCGTCTGGCAGGAATACTGTATTACAAGCAGGTAAAAAACGATGAAAAATTGTACTTTTAAAATGAGAAAACATTCAAAGTAACTCTTGGATTTTTACCAAGTGAACAAATATTTGAATATTCGAAAAATCATTGCTCATCCCTATTAATAACCGTTATCAAGGGGTCTCGGCCAATCAGAATCAAGCATCTTACACAGCCAGAAGATCAGTAAGAGAGCCGGGTAGTAAATACAACATTAACTCCATCTGACTTTATATGTTATCTACATCAGATTAAATAAGCTCAGCTACAGTCACAGTTTTTCTCCATCAGGTTCCTCCTCATCCATGAACTCATGCCTCTGTCTGTGACTAAGTTTAATTTGATTTTGACAGCAGTGTCTAATGAAACAGTCAATCCGTGATGATTTCTCCTCTCTGTTTTTGTCTGCAGTGCTCTTCTGAATCATCTGAATCGACATGCTTGTAGTTTTATTCATAACACACAGGCGATGTTACTGTTTAGTAATCACACCTGTCTTTCCTTCTCTGTCCAGTAACAGGACTATGGACCTGAGCCTGAGAGATGCACTGGGTGGGGGTGGACACGGGGTCCCAGGTGGAGCCCCGGCTGAAGCCCTGCTGAAGAGAGACTTCGTGGCCTCGTTGGAGAAAGAGAGCTACGACGACAAGGTGGGAGAGAGCGTCTCCAAGAGCGACTACCGACCCTTACTGGATGGGAAGGACATGAAGAGCGGTAAGTCTTCATGACGGGAGGAAGGAAGTGATGCTTGTCTCTAACGTGATGTTGACCCCTGAAGGGAGGCCCTCTCTCCTTAGGGGGGTCACAGATCTGTTGGCTGGAGGACGTTTAAGGAAATACGCTTTTTTGGATAATTTGACATAACGAGGACAAATTTAGAGAGATAGTTAAAATTACAACCACAATGTTTCAAAGTGCAGAACCATGTTTTATGTTTTGCCAACTTTTGGCAGTTATTTATGTTGTCAGATTTAAAGAAGGAGCTCAATAACTTCCTCTTATTTTCATCCCTAGATGTCAGATAGTTGAGGATTTGTATTGAAGTTTGTTTAGAGCTGAGTTGTTCTTGAATACATCTTCTGATGCGCCTGAACACATCATCACTGATGGAACCAGGGGTCATCATGTTGGAGCCAGGAGCCATCTCGAGGCTTTCTCAGCTTCTCCGGTGGTGTTCTTGATGGCTCTGCTCCTTGCCGTTCCCGTAATGCCGAGTGCACTTAGGGCTTTGTGGAGTGAGCGCCCCACAAATCCCCTGCTGCCAACCTTGACGGGCATACACACGTCTTGCCTTCCAGGCCTGCGCCCGACAGTCGATGACCACATGAGAAACATTATATTTCAAACCTTCATAATGATAACAATGCAGAGTCAGGATTCTTTGGTCTGTGGAGGAGACCAAAGAAGGAGTTTTGGAGCCTCTATACATCTGCGTTCCTCTGTTCAAGAGAGGACCAACTTCAGGGTGCACAAATACATCTGTGTGTGTTTGGAAGTTTTATAGTTTGGAACCTTTTTAAAATTACTGCAGAGGGTGTTTTTTTTTTATCAGTCTTTCATGTTATTGATCTCCTCTAAGGCTGAATGACTTCATGAAAATATCACATTGTCTAACTGACTGATTTCTGAAGAGGAGCTCCATTTGAAAAGATTTGTACTAAACAAATCAATCAATCAATCAAGCTTTATTTATATAGCACCTCTCATACAAATCAAATGCAACCCAAAGTGCTTCACAGCGATTGAAAAGAAGAAAGAAGCAGAAATAAAATAATGGCAAGACATGTTAAAAAACAAAAATGGATTTTAAAATAGAGACTAAAATAAAATAGAGAATAATTCACACAGACAGCAATAAAATATATAAAATAAAATGTGTAATTAAAATAAGTTAAAGCGTCAAAATTAATATTAAGAATATAAATAGTTAAAATAAATAATTTTAAAGGGTAAGGATAAGAGTTAAAAATAAAATTAAGGCTAAAAATATCAATAAAACTGAGTAGATAGAATAAATAATTGAATGAATAAGTAAATAAAAATAAATAAATTAAATTAAATTAAAATTAAAATCAATATAATAGGAAAAAGCAAATAAAAAAATGTTAAAATATATAGATTTGTCTGTTTTACTCATAGACTGTTCACTAAAATAGATGTCATTTTGGATTGGGTTGAAGCCAAGAGATGATCAGCACCCCCTGCTGGCCGGCTGCAATATATGTCATACACCTCACCTCGCCATTATTCCAGAGGGAACATCGGTCAAAGTACAAAATTAATACAATTAAAATACACGTCAGGTACAGATATCTCAAACATGGATTCTTTCATTGTATTGTATTATTTTCTTGCTGATTCATGTCTCATTTTTCTTAGAAGTTGAGTTTGATAGTTATCACAGAGCGGATGTGACTTCATGATTGACAGCTCAGTTGACACATGCAGCGTTCTGTACCCGGTCAGCAGATTAGAGGAGGAACACAACTGTTCTGTTTTAAAGAAATCCCCTTCAGATAAATCTTTCTTTTGGAAATATGATAACTTGCTGGGAGGATTTCATTGTTGCCTTTCAAATTAAAGGTTCAGTAATGCGTGTGGTAAAAATATTAAAGGGATAGTTCTGTTGTTTTTTTTTAAAGCAGGGTTTTATGAGGTACTTGTCAATAGTAAGTGTATCACCCACAGAGGCGCTGCAGGCGTGTTCCTCTGCCTCAGTGCACCGATCAGCTAATCAGATCTGCTCATGGGAAGTTGAGTTCTTTTTTCATCTCAGTTTGACATCATTGGAGCAACAACTGCTGAAAAAAAAACAATGAAAGCCTAAAATGTACTCAGACTATTAGTGGTGTTCAGTACAGGTATCCTCTGATTCAGAAAGGTCTCTTGTTACAAGGGATGTTCATTTAATCGCGTAACAATTACATTAAATTTCTATTGAAGGATTTTAGTCGCCTCAGAACATCTCTAGTTGTCACCAAGCTCCACTCATGACAGCAGTTGCTCTCTCAGTTTGCAGGTTTCTCCCCCTGCCCCACCAGGTGACTTGGGATCTGTCCTGCTCTCCATTTAGCACAAAACTTTCTCCCTCTCTTTTCTTTTTACCCCTGGGTCTTCTTCCTCTGGGAACTCCAGTTCATAAGGTGTCCTCTGGTGTCCGCAGTAAATGACATGTCATTGGAACTGTCAGAGTCACTCATTATTAAGCTTGGTTGTATTTTCGTCTCTTTTGACGCCTGCAGACCTGAACAGCTGATCAGTGGGCTGCAGGCAGAGGAACATGATGGGATGCACCCAAGAGTAATGCAAAAAAAAAAGGGCTTTCTTATTGCAAAGTGAAGCGCTGAACAATTTCAGACAGAGCATTTAATTTCACTGATATTAGTGTTTGGGTTGGATTTTGTTGGAATCAGCATTTGATAAGAGAGCTTCTGTTCTGGCTCTTCAGCTGCTTTCTCAAAACAAAGGGGCCGAGCAGAGCGGGATGTTCTGTCGGTGGAACACTAACTATTGACAAGAGACTTACACAACCCTATCCCACAAAAAAAAAAAAAAGGAACTCTCCTTTTAATTGTGATTCTAATGACACTGCATACAGAAGGCTGTTCCTTGATTTGATTGGTTGATTCCAAGCGTCTGGGAAAAAGACGATCTTTGCAGCATTAATAAACATGTTTACAGCCTGGTTCAAAAAACAGCTTGGCTCTACTTTGCTAATATCTCTATTTGCACACACTGTACAGGGATGAATTTTTTTCTGACGTGACGGCTCAGAAGATATTAAGATTACAAGTTTTTGCCCAAATAAGGACATGACTGACTTGACTCCTGGTCGGGAACACATAGCTGTTGGCTAGGAGGCTCAAACTCCACCCCTTTACGTCACACTCTGCCTGGTTGAGTTCTGCATTTCCAATATGGCTGCCGCCGTCGATTGGCTTCAAAACAGCTCTCAGGAACAGATGGGTGACGTCTTGGATACTACTTCCATATTATATACAGTCTATGCTTGATTCCTTGGTTGATTTGTGAATAATGTATCTATTGTTTTTGACAGTTGTGGTGGAAATCTAGAAATGATAGACTCAAACAACAACGGTTTGTCTTTGTGAGCTTTATTCCTGCCTTCAGTGAGCTTTGCAAAGCGGTCAGCTGGCAGAGTGATCTAACAACCGAGACAAGGTCTGCTCAACCCAGACCCAGAGTGGAGATTCGACACGTTACTTATTATCTTCAGAGAATAAGATTAACACATCATTAAAGGTGACATATCATGCAAAATCCACTTTTTAATGGTTCTCTACCTGAATGTGTCCCTGGCATGTCTACAAACCCCCCGAGAATGAAAAGAATCCATTCTGCCCCTGTTCTGATTTCTCCACCTTTCTGTAAATGTGTGCTGAAACGAGCCGTTTCAGTTTTCAGTGTTTTTCATACGTCACAACAACATCCGGTCTGTAACAGGAAGTCAGAGCTCGGAGCTTGTTCAGCCCATAGACTGTATAAAATACAACTCAACCCCTCCTCCGTTTTTCATTCCCTGCACACGTGTGTGCTAACAAGGAGCTTAGGAGGGAGGCATGCTAGTTGTAGGCTGTTTTAATAAACACAAAGGTCGGTTTTACTCCCCACGTCTGCAGATTTGAAGATCTAGTGGATGATTTTTATTTATCATGGAAAAGTGCTAGTTAGCATAGCCACATAGCTACATGTTGGTAGCTGTGTACCAAGACACACGTCGACATACTGACAAATAAAACAACAAGAAACACTAAATCTGTGACCAATGGTTCAGAAAGGTCCTGCTGCAGGCGCCTCTCTGTCAGGATCAGATTCTGGATCAGATTCAGAGGGTTGAAGTAACGCGGTCTGTCAGCAGCCAACATGTAAACATTAGATCAACGTGCTGGACAGCCGAGGCCACATCCACTTCCTGAGGGGGCGTGGCCAGAGAGAAAACGGAGTGTTCTGAGCAGGGCTGAAGAAGAGGGTTTTTCAGGAATGCCAAGATCTGATTTCAAAGTGTTTTTTTGAGCTTAAACTTTAAAGACATGTTTTGGGGACCTCTTAGACCAATATATATTGATGAAAAAAGCGTGATATGTCACCTTTAAACATATTCAAATAACTGTAAGACAAACAAGAGAGCTTTTTACAACCTATTGCTTCCTGGCCACCTTCCTGACTTCTCACCTTATGGTCTGCTCCTCAGCCATGGGAACAGATAACAGTATGCAAATCACAGAAGGTCTGGTATGTGTGAATGTTTCTAGCTTCTAATCAACACAAGAACAACATATTATCATGTCTGTATTTTTCCCATCACACAGTGTACAGAACCAACATATGTCAATATAGGGTCTTAAGAAATGAGTAGTTTCAATATTAGTCAACATCAGTTTGATAATCATCCCAGATTTATTCTTTTTGTGGACCCTTGACGCTCTGAAGAGTCTCCTATATGTATCAGGGTTACCCTCAGGACTCTCCATCTTTGAAGGTTGAGCTTAATTGCGACAGCATGGTGGCTGGCTGTCGTGACTTAAAGCTGCAGTTCTGCCTTTAATCGTCTTTATCTCTCATATTCGTCAGTTTGTGTATTCCTGCCTCTCTTTTGTCTCCTCTTTTGTCTTTCCCTACTTCTCCCTTTTTCCCTTTTTTCTCCTTCTCACTGTTCCTTTCAGTCTTTGTGCCACCACCTCTCTCCGTCTTCCTCTCTTCCTGTCATTGTTCTGCTGTGTCAGCCCGGAGACAGTGCTGTATTAGCATCATTACCATTAGCACTCACACACACACACACACACACACAAACAAACAGAATTAGCAGTCTGCCAGTGGCAAAGTTTGCTCCAATGAGTTGAATGTTAGCCTCGCTGTCAGTGTTTGACACGCAACAGTTCAAAGCTGTAGGGAGACAGAGTTTGGCAGCAGTTCTTATCCATCGCACTTGTAGATTCTTTAGCTCGTCCTTTTTATGTTGTTATATAATTCTCCACTTCATGTGATATGGAGCTGATAAGACACAGAGAAGGGAATCACAGCAGCAGAGGCTGAGATGTGATAAAAAGAGGACAGGCTGTCTTCTGCTGTATTTATGGTTTCAACAGTTTGTCAGAGTAAATCATTTTTATTAAAAACCTGCTGACATATAAATACTGTCTGGTTTTAAATCACTCAAACACCATCTCTCCTCCCTCTCTTCCCCTGGTGATGTCTGGTGCAGAGTGAATGGCTGGATGGTTTAAAGATGCTGAAGGCAGCGATCATCTTATTAATGCTACACTTAATCCAGACTCTGCTTCTTCTTCTGACTTTGATGAGAGTATTCCTGTTTCACAATGTCAGACTTGGAGCTGGGCGATATTGAAAAAGATGTTATCACAACGATATTTTCCATATAAGTCAATATTGATAATTTTTGCAATAAATATCAAATCAGTATGTGGGTAAAGGAAGAGCACAGAGACAACTTCTGTTGTTCATTTCGAACACGTTTAATGTCCACCGTGACCGTAGGACAACTGAACACCAAACGACCGTGATGCATTCACTGCACTGTGGGAAACAACATCACTCAGCCTGTAACTCTTAGTAATCTAAGAGGGGAGAGCACAACTCAAAACAATACTCTACTAAACTGACACACAGTACACAAATTTGATATTTCTTTGTTGTAAATTTAAATCAAATTATGCAAATAACTTCAATCTGAGAAAAATGAGAATGTACAAACTGAAACTTCACAAAAATCTCATCTTACACAAAAGACCTGCTTCCTGTTAACACCATCATAAATGATGGATTCAAGAAGCTTATCAGAAAACTAATTCCAGATCCAAGCTAACAAACAGTCTGGTTTCTTCAACTTTCTATCAGGAGCACAAATCTGCATTTAAAGGTGACATATCACGCTTTTTTCATCAATATATATTGGTCTAAGAGGTCCCCAAAACATGTCTTTAAAGTTTATGCTCAAAAAAACACTTTGAAATCAGATTTTGGTCTGCCTGAAAAACCCTCTTCTTCAGTCCTCCTCAGAACACTCTGTTTTCTCACTGACCAAGCCCCCTCAGGAAGTGGATGTGCCTCGGCTGTCCAGCACGTTGATCTTATGTTTACATGTTGGCTGAATATACACGGCTGCTCACAGATCACGTTACTTCAACCCTCTGAATCTGATCCAGAATCTGATCCTGACGGAGAGGCGCCTGCAGCAGGACCTTTCTGAAGGATTGGTCACAGATTTAGTATTTCTTGTTGTTTTATTTATCAGTATGTAGACGTGTGTCTTGGTACACAGCTACGAACATGTAGCTATGTGGCTATGCTAACTAGAGCTAGCACTTATCCATGATAAATAAAAATCATCCACTAGATCTTCAAATCTGCAGACGTGGGGAGTAAAACCAACCTCTACCAGAAAGGCAGCAGGACCTTTCTGAAGGATTGGTCACAGATTTAGTGTTTCTTGTTGTTTTATTTGTCAGTATGTAGACGTGTGTCTTGGTACACAGCTACAGCTATGAACATGTAGCTATGTAGCTATGCTAACTAGCGCTAGCACTTATCCATGACAAATAAAAATCATCCACTAGATCTTCAAATCTGCAGACATGGGGAGTAAAACCGACCTTTGTGTTTATTAAGACAGCCTACAACTAGCATGCCTCCCTCCTAAGCTCCTTGTTAGCACACATTTGTGCAGGTAATGAAAAACGGAGGAGGGATTCAGTATTATTTTATACAGTCTATGGGCTGAACAAGCTCCGAGCTCTGACTCCGTGACAGACCGGATATTGTTGTTACGTAACAAAAACACGGAAGTCTGAAACGGCTCGTTTCAGACTTCAGACTTAAAGCATCCTGCTTTAAACGATCTGGCATGATGTGTGGATGTGAGAGTGTGATACGTCACATCTGTCAAATCTGAGGGTATTGATCGTATTGTGTGCAGGTTTGTTACAAGTTGCAAGATTTTACCATATGCAGTAAATTTGACATTAAAAGATGAGTGCATCACGTGGCTCCTGATATCAGCTCACACGGTCATGATGTGACCAAAAACAAAACTCCCACAGGTTATATAATCATACTTTTTGTTATCAATTACCTAATACATCCTCACAGATGTTAATGAGATGACATTTAGAGGAGGTTCTGGATGGAGTACAGACAGCAGCAAAGACTCAGAGATGGATGAGGTCTGATTGGTTTGATATTGAAGATGTTAAACGCAGATGGCACATCGAACAGAGCCGCATGTTTGTGTCTTTAATCCCGCTTGATAAACCGCCAGCCTGTCCCATCATCTCACATACTTTTTGACATGCCCATGCACAGCTGGTATGATAATGATCACCAAAAGCAGGGACACGTCCTCCAGCTCTGTGACTATTTAAAGCTCTGGTGACCATATAGGCCTGCAGGCGACGCTCTGTGAGAGCCATATGGGTGAAATACTGAGGAGGAATCTGTGACAGCTGATGTTTACAGGGTGTCTCGGATATTTGCATATCCTAGATCCTTTAAGTGAACATGCATTAGAGCACAAGCACACATGTGATAAGAATTTAACCCAGGAGTGATGTAGGACCCCTTCAAGTATCCAATGCAGTCCTTCTTTTTGAAGTTATGCTTTTGGGCATTTCTGTCATTATTGATAGGAAAGCTGGAGAGAGACAGGAAATGTGGGGAGTAGAGAGAGGGGGAAGACATGCAGCAAATTATCAAGGCCGGGAGTCAAACCTGCAAACACTGCAACGAGGACTATGGCCTCTGTATGTGGGGCACACGCTTAGACCACTAGGGCAACAGGCCCCCAATCTAGGCCTTCTTGCCTAGATTGCGCTTCCATGTTAAAGTAAACAGGAGTCAAAGTTAAACTAAACTTTATATTCAAAAACACTGAGAAATAATCTAATCTAAACATAAAGAAAAATCTGCACTAGTTTTTCATAAGAAAGAATAACTTGGGGATATAAATAGATACAATTTCTCATTCTTAAGCCTGGTTTATACTTCAGTGGTCGACGCGGATGTGAGCTCTTCATTTGAGCATCGATGTGTCCGTGTCTCTGCTTTTTTCTTGTTTTTCTATCGCTGTAAAGCACTTTGAATTGAATTTTATTGGTTTTTAAAGGAGCTATATCAATAAAGCTTGAAAGCTTCATTGAAAACTAATAACCAAATGTAAACAGTTAGTTGAATGGCAGATGCTAAATCAATGCAGGGCTCTTATCATCAAGTCCTTCTGCATCTCCCCTACGCAGCAGGGGCTGACGCGGACATGAGCACCACATACTTGTGCGTCGATGTGTCCGTGTCGCGCAGTTATACTATGCCAAAACACTTGAGGGCGGTGTGGTCTCTCTGATAGCCAGTTACCTGCTTCTGGCCCCCGCTTCCTCAGTGATTCAGAGCGTGTTATGTTAATCTACAGCTGATATATGATTACAGGGAATAATAGAGAGGAGATGTCAGAGGAGATGAAATACTTATAATAGTTACATAAATATTTTGTTGTTGTTGGTGTGCATTAGTCTCTACTTCAAAATCCATTTTTGTTTTTTAATATGTAGTATGTTTTTCCATTATTTAATCTCTGCTTTTTTCTTGTTTTTTAATTTCTGTAAAGCACTTTGTTTTGCGTTTTATTGGTTTTAAAGGAGCTATATCAATAAAGCTTCAAAGCTTGATTGAAAACTAATAACCAAATGTAAACAGTCAGTTGAATGGCAGATGCTAAATCAATGCAGGGCTCTTATCATCAAGTCCTATGATTGTTAAAGGCTGATTTATACTTCTGCGACGCGGACATGAGCACCACATACTTGTGCGTTAATGTGTCCGTGACACGCAGTAATTCTACACTGAAACGCTTGAGGGTAGTGTGGTCTCTCTGATAGCCGGTCACCTCCTTCCGGCCCGCTAAGATCTCTGTTTACTTTTCCACAGAGATTCAGAGCGTGTTCTGTTAATCTACAGCTGATACATGTTGCTGTTTATCATACAGACATGATTACATGAAGAACAGAGAGGAGGAGATGAAATACACGGCCGATGAGCGGGGATCCAGGAAGTGCTGTAAATGCAGGAAACACAATGCCGCAGAGCTGACCAATCACAGGGCTTGCTTTCCGCATTGACTCTATGCATAGTTACATTTGCGAGGAGATGCACGTCAGCTACGTGCGTAGGCCTCTGCGAAGGTACGGGAGCTATGCGTGCTGGAGTGTTGTCTGCCAGTTTTTTTCTTTTAACATCTAATTTTTTTCATTTGAAGTTCTTATTTTGTATTCAGTTCACCTTTTTTTCTTATGTTTATGATACTTTCAGTGTTAACACAAACACTTTAAAATGTGTTTGAAGGCGTTTGGTGAAAACACTTTGGAATCATCTTTAAGAGCTGTGGCAGGACTGATGTTTTGGTCCCTTTAAGGACCCCGTGTTTCTCATCAGATAAATGACCAGAGTCAAAATGAGCAGTCTGAATTTGTTCCGAGTATCATCCAGATGGGATTGATAGTGCTGATCCTGGACCACGCCACGGGCTGCTAATTTGACATCATGTGACTGTGAGGTGAAGTGAACCCAGGTGGAACATCTGCCACCTGTGAGTTCGTGAGATGATGCAGACTTCATGTTTTCATGAACAGTACAGCTGTACAGTTAGGACTAGGGCTGTCAAAATTGCTCCAAAATGACGTTCGAATATTCGCTCTAAAAAAATCCCATAGGTTCGAACCATTCGAATATCTATATTTGCGCATTATGTCAATAACAGGTGGACAAACTAATACAAAGAGACATAACTACCATAACTAACATACCTACACATTACAAAACAAGTAAATGACCTAATGGTCTATATCTTAACACTTTTAAGACCGTAGACCTCTCGCTCGTCCCCCTCCCCTGTCTGTTCGTAATGCGCTGAGTGAGTGCTGAACAAGACTTGTGCGAGCAATTAAAGGTCCCGACTCTTGTCCCTAATATAGGCAGGCTTCATTCAGTGATTGATGCAAATATTAACATTAACTGAAGTTAAAGTTAAAAACGAAAAATTAGTCCACTTACATTCTTGGCGCTTGTATAAAAAAAGAGGAAAAACTGCATTTTATCCCAGTGTCACTGATGGTCGGGCTCTTTTAGTCCACTGTCAATGCAGGGTCTTAGGCCGGACAGGTTATTTGCCAAAAACACAAGACAGTCCACATGTGAACAAGACAGTTCTCATGTGAAGAGGCCAGATCTCTTTTTATTCACTATGTTCCAAACGGAGGAAAAGACGCGTTCAGAGCGCACTGAGGATCCAGGGACGTAAGGATTTCTCTGCAGTCTGCTTCACGCTGTGCATGTGTGACTCCTGTGACCTGTCCCTGACCTGTCATGCAGTGCGCCCACTCGCAAAGAAGCCGCAGATGTGTTTTTTTCCACAATCTAATATTAATTTTCACAATGGAATCTCCGTTTTTTTTTTAGATTCGAATATATATTCGAATTTAGAATATTCGTTGACAGCCCTAGTCAGGACCAGTGGTGATCAGTAATAAAAGAAGGTGAAAACTGTTGAATGTTAATGTTGAATATTTCTGACATGAAGCTCTGCAGATTGACATGTTGCCATATCCAGTTGGATGGTCTGGGTACATGTCAAAATCAGTACCAATCAGTGAGATCTATAGTCTGAGACAACAGGAGCAACTCTCTGCTTCTGATGACTTTGAAAGAGTCTGCCTCTCTGACTTATCTGTTCCTACATCTCTCTGTTCCTCTTCCTTTAGTACTCAGGAGCAGGTTTGTTCAGCCTGGGATACATCTCATACATCTCAATGAGGATCAGGATCAATATTACTTCATCGTTCGACCTTCTGATATATTTAAGTTTGATAAAACCACCCACAGCTCCTCTACCAGATTTGCTCATCAGAATAACTAAAGAGAAATCTAAACTTCATTGAAGACTCCTCTCAGCTCTGACGTGTGTAAAGTGTAAAGTGTGAATGTGGATATATTTTGGGGTTCATTCACTGACGGAGTGAAGTTGAGTTCACCGTGGGCTCTCGGTGTGAAGCTGCACAGAAAGTTACGCTGCAGTCTGCTGGTGTTTTTATCAAGCTGGGAAGGAGCTGTGTTTGCTGAGGCATGATAACACATCTCTGCAGTGTGTGTACTTTCACTGTACGTGTG